>NW_006159773.1:1365415-1371018 GCF_000334495.1 Tupaia belangeri chinensis
AGCCTTAATTTTCTCAGCCCCTAATGAATTGTAAAAATAATCCATTTACCAATTACAATGTGCCCAGTGGAAGCTATTATGGTGCAGCACATGTGTTTCTTATATCCAAAGATGACGGTATTGTTATATTCCATGATAGGATTTTCTCCTCGGATCATCTCACCAGTAGTCGTAATGCATTCACCCACAGCCATTCACATGCTTTCTTTTCTTGTCATCAGTGACCAAAATCCCCATTCATTAGTTGGCCAGAATCAGTGCCATCATGGCCAAATAGATCAAAGCTTATGATTTATGACTACTATCATTGCTTTTTTTTAAACTACTACCAAAATTTGCAGCACCAATAGAGTGAGTCTTTTTCAATGTTGTATGTGAAAGTGCCACTTTAGAAAACAAGTTCACTGTTTACATTTTGCCACATGTATGTATTAAATTGGTTGTTATTATTGTAAAAAATTCCTTATATCTGGGTGATAATTATATTGATGTATACCAATTAGCCCAGCCATGGGAGCATGTAGTGCTAACACACTGTGCTTCACAGGCTGGGACCACATGGGAGGCTTAGGTTTAATTCTGGGTTCACTGGAAGTGGTAGAGTGCCCATACTCCCAGCAAGCTAGTAGGCTGAGGCAGGAGTGTTTTCAGCTCAAGGCTGTCCTGGACAACATAGCAAAACCCTATCTGAAAGAACTGGTTGGTTTTCATACCTATGGTCCCAGCCACTCAGAAGGTCAAGACAGGAGGATTTCAACACAGCAAGACTCTGTCTTAAAAAATAAATAAATTAAGGGAACCAGCAGTTAGCGTAATGGCTATGTCGCTGCATTCTCACGTAGTCGACTGCGGTTGGCATCCCGGACCCGGTGGCTTAGAACTCACACCAGGCACGTGTGCATGCGTACCCAAGATCCCGAGAGGAGAATGGAGGAGAAGGGATTGTGGCGTGACCATCACCCCTGGGGGGTGATTTCTCGCTTTCTGTCTCTATGTCTCTCTCTGTCTGTCTAGCAAGCACACACGCCCGATAGCAAAAACCTCTCAAAAATAAATAAATAAATAAATAAATAAATAAATAAATAAAAGTGTCTTTCTCTGAAGGTTTATTGCTATAAAAAGTTCTACTTTTATTTCTTTAAAGTAAAAACTAGTTCAAAATTAGAAAATAAAACATAGGTACAAAGTGCTGTTCAATTAAATTATAAAAGCAAAATAAAGTTAGATTGAAACTCTCAGCATTCATTTTGCAAAACAATTAAGTATAGGAACCTACCACTGTCCTTTTGGACTCCAGATTTTAAATAACTTTAGCTTAAGAAATCAATGCAAATTGTGTCTTCATACTTTTTTTTTTAGGTTACATTGGGCACATATGCTAACCAGAGAGAGACAGGAAAAGTGAGAGTGGAAAAGCAAGAAACCACTCCCCCAGGGGAGCAGGTTATGCCATAATACCTCTTCCTCCATTGTCCTCTTCCTCCATTGTCCTCTCCAAATTTTGGGCATCCACACATATGCACCTAGTTTTTTTGTTTGTTTGTTTGTTTGTTTGTTTGTTTGTTTTTAGCAGCTAGGTCCAAAACTTTAACTGTGCAGTCAGTCCTGTGGTATTCAATTGCCTTAACCTTCATACCACCTGCTGGCCCAGTATCCACATTTAAAATGTGTCACTCTCAGATAGTAACTTACCATTCTAAATATTGCTCAAGAGTAAATACTAATTAAATGTCTATTCAGCCCCTTGTGTTTTGGTTTTAGCGATATGGAAAAAGTGAAAGATGACAAAGAAGCTTCCCTACCTTATAAGCTCCAGATATGTGGTCAAAAACTTAAGAGGCAATATTTAATTAAAGTTTTATAATATTATGAGGATATGAATTAGTGATCTCCTAAGGAGATTTTTTCCACCTCTGAGACTATTTATTTGGACAATAATAATTAAAAGAACATATAATATCTTTTTAATTTGACTTATTCTCCTCCCCATCAGTAGTATATGTGCTTGATGTAACAGATGAATGCAATGAATTTATAGTCAGAAAACACAAAGCCTTTGCTCATTCACTTACAAGATCAATATCCTTATAATGAAAATAACAATGACACTTTCCATACATAACTCACATGGTGAGTTTCAAATGCCATAGAAATATGGAGCAATTTGTAACAAAGGCTTAAATAAAATTTAGTTGCATGTTTATTTAGTTGTTTTTTTTTTTCCTATTTGCCATAATGACGTACAAACACTAAATGAAATTTTATTGAGACTGATGAAATGTACTTCCTTTAGTGGCCAACCACAGTTCAAAGACATTAAAAGAGTTTGAAATTATTTAAAACTAAGGAGCCAAAATAGAACACCTTTCTTTTTTTTTTTTTTTTAAGAGGTTTTTCACTATAGGGTGCGTGTGCTCGCCAGACAGACAGAGAAACAGAGAGACAGAAAGCAAGAAATCACCCCGCAGAGGGGATGGCCATGCCACAATCCCTTCTCCTCCATTCTCCTCTCGGGATCTTGGGCACACACACACGCACGCACACGCGCCCGGTGTGGGTTTTAAGCCACCAGGTCTGGGATGCAAACTGCAGTGGACTACGTGGGAGTCCAGCGACATAGCCATTATGCTAACTGCTGGTTCCCCAAAATAGAATATCTTAAATTAAAAATTTTGGGGTGAGTTTATCAGAAGGCTAGACACATCAGAAGACAGAATCAATATGCTCAAAAAAAGAACAAGAAAAATATTCAAATTAGAACATCAGTAAGAAACATAGAATAAAGGGTAAAGAATAATAAATATATGTGACACACTCAAGAATTGTTATATGCATATAACTAAAGTCTCAAAACTAGAAAAGGGAGATAATGGAGCAGAAGCAATATTTGAAAAAAAAATTGCTGAGACTATCCCAAGCATATCAAGAAGTTCTGTGAACATCACTCAGGATAAATAAAAAAGAAAATATACATAGTCAGATCCTGATTGTATGCTGAAAATCAAAGAGAAAGCAAAACATCTTAAAAGCAGTAAGAAAAAAATATTTAAGAGAGTCTGCAAAGGAGCAAATTAAAATTGATGAGTAACTTTTTGTCAGAAGCTATGAAAGCCAGATGACAATGGAATGACATATTTAACATGCAGAAAGAAAAACTCATTAAGCTAGAATTTTAGACCAAGCAAAAAATATCTTTCAAAAATAAGGATAAAATAAACATTTTCAGGTAAAAAATGAAAGCATATAATTAAGGAGATTGTGCTACAAAAACAAATTAAAAAGAATTCTTAAGCTAAAGGAAAATAATTCCAAGTGGAAATATAGAATTATTGGTAGAGATTCAGAACACTAGAAAGGATTCTATTAATTAAATAGAGGATATTTGGAACTTCTGCAACGTCTGGAAATTATTAGAGAGATATTCCTAATAAGTAAAAGACAGTCAAATCAAAAGATAGAAAAAGGCCTTAAGGCATGATAGAATCATGCCTGGAACTGAGTACTACAGGCTTCTCAAATTAGATAATAAATACTCTTATTGTTCAAGAAAATACATACCTCTTTTCTTTGAAGAAGGTATTGATTGTTGTTTCTAGTATTATGGTGGGCTAGATGATCTGAGAAATAATTCTGAAGAAGAAAGAATATATTCTGAATAGACAAGCTCTGTTGTATTACTTCTCCTGAAGGAACCTTGTAAAATCTCTAAGGACCATCCTTTTTGCTTCCAGATTACCAACTCTCAGCTAATGAATCAGAGTTGTCTTATGGATAGATGTTAATATCACCAGTATTTTTGGATACCAAGGTGTGATTCAATGATGTGGAAAAATTGAGCCTGGGACTCTGTGCTAGACAAAACCACGGAGAAGGACTGAAGGATGTAGTTTTTTTGTTGTTGTAGTTTTGTTTTGTTTTGTTTTGTTTTAGAGGTTTTTGCTAGAGGGCGCATGCGCTCGCCAGAAATACAGAGAGACAGAGAGATAGAAAGGGAGAAATCACCCCCCCCAGGGTTGATGGCCATACTGCAATCCCTTCTCCTCCATTCTCCTCTCGGGATCTTGGGCACGCACGTACCAGTGCCTAGCGTGAATTTAAGCCAGCAGGTCTGGGACTCAAACCCCGGTCGACTACATGGGAATCCAGCAACATAGCCATTACGCTAACTGCTGGTCCCAGGATATAGTCTTCTATGAAGAACTCTCTATTCTACTTTAATTTAGACCCACAAGACTTCCACAGGTTAAAATTAAGCAATAAATCTGCAATTAAAAAATCAACAAGTATTTAAGAACATAAATGGCCATAAATAAAAGCCAGAGGTTAAAAACAATATGACTGGCTATCTAAAAAGCTGCATCTATAGAAAATAGGACATGTGAACAAATATAATTCTCTTCAAGTTTAAAGAAATAAAATCCCAATAATGAACATTAACATATAACAAGAAACTACCCATATAAAAAAAGACATATATTATATGTCATATATATGTTTTTATATATTATATATGTTGATGTATAAATATATATTAATTAATATATAATACATAAATACATATATTAATATATTTACATAAATACATATGTTAATATATAATATGTTCTTTTATATATTATACATAATACACAGTATATATAATTATATGTAGTATATAATTATATATAGTATTAATATACATATATATTATATATATAACATTTAATTTTAAAAAACTTAAACAAAATAAGAAAAAAATCAAACACTATTACCTGAAACAAAAGAGCAATCTGATGAAAATAACTAGAAAATACCACATTGAGATAAGGAAATATAAACTGTGAAGGGGATAAGAAATATGAAGGGTACAATGAGGATATGAGTGATCAGAGACACAAAAGCAGATAACAGAGAAAAGGCAGGGAGGGAAAGAAAACTTAAACAAAATAAGAAAAAAATCAAACACTATTACCTGAAACAAAAGAGCAATCTGATGAAAATAACTAGAAAATACCACATTGAGATAAGGAAATATAAACTGTGAAGGGGATAAGAAATATGAAGGGTACAATGAGGATATGAGTGATCAGAGACACAAAAGCAGATAACAGAGAAAAGGCAGGGAGGGAAAGGCAATAATTTAAAAGCAGTGGCTGAAAGTTTTCCAGAGTTAATAAAAATACAAGTCACGGATCCAAGAATTATACTGTATCCCAAGCAAGCTAAGTAAAAATACATACACATCTGGCACAAAGTAGTGAACACCAAAGATCACTTAAAGGACCTTGAGACAAAATACCTACCACCTACTTGGAAAGATCATTAGAATGACGAAGACTTCTCAGCAATAACAATGGAAATCAAAACACAGTAGAATAACATAAAAGCTGAGAAAACCAGCTACTTAGTCTGCTTGGACTGCTACAAACTGAAATATCACAGACTGGATAATTTAACAAGGAACATTTACCTCCCACAATTATGGAGGTTGAGAAGTCTGAGATTAGGGTACCAGAATGGTAGGGTTCTGATGAGGGGCCTCTTGTCTGCAAGTCATTTCCTTCTTGCTGTATCCTCACATGACAGAAAGAAGAAGTTCTGGTGTCTCTTTCTCTTCCTACACG
>NW_006159773.1:1371049-1378308 GCF_000334495.1 Tupaia belangeri chinensis
TCCCATCATGGGGAATCAATTCTCATGGCCTCTTCTAAACCTAATCCCCTCCCAGAGGACCCATTTCTAATATCATCACACTGAGGATTAAGATTTCAACATATGAATTTTGAGCATGGTTGGGGAGGGGACAGACACACATATTTAGGCCAACACAATAGCTGTTCATCTTAAAGTGTTTACATTCAATTCTTGAATGAAATGAAAACACTTGGAGTTAAAGAAAAACAGAATTTACTCCCAAGAAACCTACACCAAAATAACAAATGTATATTTTTAAAAAGGAAAATTATTCCAGAAGTTTATTTTGAGATGCAAGAATGATAAATCAAATTACAAACATGTATGAAAATCTAAACAAATAGTTATGTAAAATACTACCAATGATTTAAAAGTTATAAAACTAAAAAAAAAAAAAGCCAAACAAGTGTTGAACAAAAGTTATATTTAATTGAGAGAGGAGATCAAATTTAAAGCATTGCACAGCCTTTATACTAGGGCCAGCAGATGGCATAGTGGATCTGTCAATGAACTCCCACATGGCTGACTGTGGTTCGAGTCCCAGACCTGATGATTTGAAAATCACACTGGGCATGTGTACATGTATACCCAAGATCCTAAAAGGAGAATGGAGGAGAAGGGATTGCACCCTGGAAAGTGATTTCTCACTTTTCCTCTCACTGTGTCTGTCTCCCTCTCTTTGGGAATTGCACATGCCCTTAAGTAAAAACCTCTCTTTAAAAAAAAAAAAATGGGGCTTATATAAATATGTGGTCTGTGAACCAACAGCATCAATCTCCCCTGGTACTGGTGTGATGTGCAAACTCTTGGGTCATTTAACAATATTATGCACAGTAAAGTTTAAGAACTGTTGGAAATTTCTTGAATTTTTCAATGGCAGGTGAAGGTGTCTAAATATCATGCAAATGTAGATTTAGTTAAGCTTACATATGATAAAATTACAAGGGCGGTAAACTAAAATAAAAACATAGTACATAAACTTAAGAAATACTGATGAGGATGGGGGATAGTCTATGGTTTATTAGTCAAGGGAGCTGGATTACACATGGCCAAACAAGTGGTTTCAATTCCTGCTCCTGCAGCTTGAAAAACTCACTGGGTGCATATGCATGCATACCCCAAATCCCAGTGGAATGGATAGATGGGGGAGAAAGAATCATAGTATGCCCACCCTGTGCTAGAGATTGCTTTCTCCTCCCTTTCTCTATCTTCTCTGTCTCTCTGGTGAATGCACATGTCCCCCCAGCTTATAAAATAAAACAAAAAATACTAGAACCTATATCCTACCTCCAGAGATTGTGATGTAAATGGTCAGTGGCATGGAACAGAGACTAAGACTTTTGAAGGCTTCTGCAGAGGCTTACAATGTCCAACCAAAGTTGAGACCCACCGCTTTCAGTCATTGAGCTAGTTTCTGGAACTTGATGGGTGCAAAGAATAAAATGAATATTTGTCAATATAAGAAGAAGTACATCCAAATAAATGAGAACCATACATGATTAAGGAATAGTTTGTATGTTCTGAATATGTTTTAGTAATTTCTTTTCACTATGAACAAAAATATTTTATCCTGGGGACCAGCAGTTAGCATAATGGCTATGTCGCTGGACTCCCACGTAGTCAACTGCGGTTCGCATCCCGGACCCGGTGCCTTAAAACTCACACCGGCCGCGCCATGTGCATGCATGCCCAAGATCCCGAGAGGAGAACGGAAGAGAAGGGATTGCAGCATGGTCATCCTCCCTGGGGGGGTGATTTCTCGCTTTCTGTCTCTCTTTCTCTCTCTGTCTGTCTGGCAAGTGCATGTGCCCTATACCAAAAACCTCTCCAAAAAAAAAAAAAAATTATCCTGAATAGAAAGGAAAGGCATTACATAATGTTAGTATTATTACAGTAAAATAGAAGAAATTTTTAGATATTTAGAGAGTTGGTATTTTAGAGTTAAAAAGCATATTACGGGCTATAAAATCTGTCATTGTGTTTTCTGAATTAAATATTAAAACCCAAAAAAAGTGGAGTCAGCAGGTAGCATAGTGATTAAGGTGCTGTACTCCCACATAACCAACCACAATTCTAGTCCTGGACTCAGAGGCTTGAACATCACACTGGGCGCATGTATGTGTGCATGCCCCAAATTCCAGGAAAATGGAGGAGAAGGGATTGAGTTGTGGTCAATCCCCCATGGGATAACTTCTCACTTTCCCTCTCTCTGTCTCTCCAGTGAGAGCATGCACCCTGTGGTAAAAATCTAAAAAAAAAAAAAAAAGTTAAGTGACCTACCCAAAAACATAGACTAGCAAATGGCACATCTGAGACTAAAACTTGGGTTTCTGTACTTAGGTCAAGTTACCTTCTGCACTCTCTGCTGAAATAGTTCTAAATATAGTCTACAGATAAGTTCTTTAGGCCTGTGGATATTATTAAGTGGTTGTTTATAATATTCCCTAGAGCAGCATTGTCCAGTAGCGTTTTCCACAAAGATGGATATGTGTGTCAACACTGTCCATTATAGTATCCATTAATAACTTGTGTCCATTGAGCACTTCAAAGTGGCTAGTGCCACAGAGTCATTAATTTTTAAATTTTATTTAACTTCAATACATTTAAATAGCCACAAGTGGCTAATGGCTACCAAGTTAGTCAGAACAGCTCTAAAGCCATGCTACATAAAGTATAGTCTCAAAAACTCAGCACTATCAGTATCACCTGGGAGCTTATCGGAAATGCATAATCTATATCCCTATCCCCACTGAATCAGAATCTACATGTTAATTGGATCCCTGCAATAACTCATGTGTACATTAAAGGTAGATAAGCACTCTTCTGGAAATTTTTCTCTTAAATGGGTTGCATTAATTGGTTGGGTTTTTTGTTTCCTTTTGTAATGTTTTCTCATTCTAAAAGAATAAATCAAATGACCCCGTCTAGCCCTGAATCCAAGGAGCACAAGATCTTAAACATACAATGTCTTTGTGTCCTAGTTTCCATGTATTGCACATATGACTCTCAATTCCATAGCAACCAATGTCACAAGATTATGCATGATTTTTAAGCACTATGCAACTACAAAGTACAATTCAGAGTTAGAAGTAATCATAATTTGAACTTTAGAATGTTATATCTGAAAGAACTCATATAATAACATTTCATAGCTAAGAAAGTTCAGGTCTTCCAATGTCATTTTCTCTAATTTCATTTTTCTTTTTATCTTCATCAGTCTTTTGCCTCCAGCCTCCATTCTGCTCCTTCAAAGCACTCTGTGGGCAAGCAAACAACAACTTGCTTTTCCTGGGTGGGCCGTAATTGGCTATGCACAACCACATGCCTGTGACTTCGCATATGTTCTCTTTGTACAGAATACCCTTCCTCCTTCCCCATCTGGTAAACTTCAACTCATCCTTTAAGATGCTGCTTATGCGGTTCGTGTCCCGGACCCGGTGCCTTAAAACTCACACCGGCCACGCCATGTGCATGCATGCCCAAGATCCCGAGAGGAGAACGGAAGAGAAGGGCTTGCAGCATGGCCATCCTCCCTGGGGGGTGATTTCTCGTTTTCTGTCTCTCTTTCTCTCTCTGTCTGTCTGGCAAGTGCATGTGCCCTATAGCAAAAACCTCTCCAAAAAAAAAAAAAAATTATCCTGAATAGAAAGGAAAGGCATTACATAATGTTAGTATTATTACAGTAAAATAGAAGAAATTTTTAGATATTTAGAGAGTTGGTATTTTAGAGTTAAAAAGCATATTACGGGCTATAAAATCTGTCATTGTGTTTTCTGAATTAAATATTAAAACCCAAAAAAAGTGGAGTCAGCAGGTAGCATAGTGATTAAGGTGCTGTACTCCCACATAACCAACCACAATTCTAGTCCTGGACTCAGAGGCTTGAACATCACACTGGGCGCATGTATGTGTGCATGCCCCAAATTCCAGGAAAATGGAGGAGAAGGGATTGAGTTGTGGTCAATCCCCCATGGGATAACTTCTCACTTTCCCTCTCTCTGTCTCTCCAGTGAGAGCATGCACCCTGTGGTAAAAATCTAAAAAAAAAAAAAAAAAGTTAAGTGACCTACCCAAAAACATAGACTAGCAAATGGCACATCTGAGACTAAAACTTGGGTTTCTGTACTTAGGTCAAGTTACCTTCTGCACTCTCTGCTGAAATAGTTCTAAATATAGTCTACAGATAAGTTCTTTAGGCCTGTGGATATTATTAAGTGGTTGTTTATAATATTCCCTAGAGCAGCATTGTCCAGTAGCGTTTTCCACAAAGATGGATATGTGTGTCAACACTGTCCATTATAGTATCCATTAATAACTTGTGTCCATTGAGCACTTCAAAGTGGCTAGTGCCACAGAGTCATTAATTTTTAAATTTTATTTAACTTCAATACATTTAAATAGCCACAAGTGGCTAATGGCTACCAAGTTAGTCAGAACAGCTCTAAAGCCATGCTACATAAAGTATAGTCTCAAAAACTCAGCACTATCAGTATCACCTGGGAGCTTATTAGAAATGCATAATCTATATCCCTATCTCCACTGAATCAGAATCTACATGTTAATTGGATCCCTGCAATAACTCATGTGTACATTAAAGGTAGATAAGCACTCTTCTGGAAATTTTTCTCTTAAATGGGTTGCATTAATTGGTTGGGTTTTTTGTTTCCTTTTGTAATGTTTTCTCATTCTAAAAGAATAAATCAAATGACCCCGTCTAGCCCTGAATCCAAGGAGCACAAGATCTTAAACATACAATGTCTTTGTGTCCTAGTTTCCATGTATTGCACATATGACTCTCAATTCCATAGCAACCAATGTCACAAGATTATGCATGATTTTTAAGCACTATGCAACTACAAAGTACAATTCAGAGTTAGAAGTAATCATAATTTGAACTTTAGAATGTTATATCTGAAAGAACTCATATAATAACATTTCATAGCTAAGAAAGTTCAGGTCTTCCAATGTCATTTTCTCTAATTTCATTTTTCTTTTTATCTTCATCAGTCTTTTGCCTCCAGCCTCCATTCTGCTCCTTCAAAGCACTCTGTGGGCAAGCAAACAACAACTTGCTTTTCCTGGGTGGGCCGTAATTGGCTATGCACAACCACATGCCTGTGACTTCGCATATGTTCTCTTTGTACAGAATACCCTTCCTCCTTCCCCATCTGGTAAACTTCAACTCATCCTTTAAGATGCTGCTTATTTTTTGACCCTGGACCCAAGCAAAAGCCCTAACGTAACTTGTGTCCACTTCCATAGTGGCATACATGACACAATGGTGTAAACATTTATTTATGTCTCTCCCTCCTCACTAAACTATGATCTCCTCTAAGAAAGAGAAACTTGGGACCAGCAGTTGGCGTAATGGCTATATCGCTGGACTCCTGTTGACCACGGTTCAAGTCCTGGACCTGGTGGCTTAAACTCATGCTGGGTGCACGTGCATGTATGCCCAAGACCCCAAAGGGATTGAGCGTGGCTATCCCCCCTGGGGGATGAGTTCTCACTTTCTGACTCCATCTCTCTTTGTCTTTCTGGCAAGTGCACACTCCCTATAGCAAAAACCTCTCCAAAAAAAAAAAAAGAAGAGAAAAGAAAAAAGAAAGAAAAACTTAGTTAATGTATTGAATGCTGTGTAAATCCATGACCAGTATAGTATTGGCATATAGTCAGAGTTCAATGAATATGCAGTGAATAAAATGAATGGATACTTTTACAACAAAGATAGCAATCTTGGAACATTTGGATCAACAACTATGAAAAAGAAAATCCCCTCTCCTCAAGTGACACGTGTTATAGAGGAATAGGCAATACATCCAGTCCATTACAGGTTCCCCTACAGAGTTGGTGTCACTTGTACACCTAGTGAATTCAAGCAATAAAGATTTAAACATCAGAAAGTAAAAAGAACAAAAGCAGAGAATTTATGCTTAGAAACATTCATTCTCACCTACTTGGCTTTGTGAAAAAATGGCAGACGGTTCCAGGTAGTGGCTGCAGTGAAAAAATTATAAATCTAATCTCCCATTCAGAGTTCTTAAAATGTGCAGCAGCAATTATACTGCTTGAGAGCTCTGTTGGTAAACTGCCCAACTGTAATTGAGAATGAGCACGTAAGTCTGTGAAAGATGAGGGAGAAAGTAAAACATAAAGACAGAGCGAATATATGTAGGTAGCAAAAAGAAAGTGGTGAGGGAGAGGGAAGGACTTGGGGTAAATAGCTGACTAAAGATTTTTAAATTAAAATAATGACAAAACTTACTTAAGATATGCATATTGAGCCGGCCCAATAGCTTAGCAGTTAAGGCAGCTGGAGCCCACATAGTAGACTTCAATTTGAAACTCCCTTCGGAGAGGGCATGTACCCTCTTAAGGGAGGAGGAGTCTGTATTAATTAATGAAGAATACCTATCTCCTCCCACACACCCAGTTCCTTTTCTTATTTGTTTGTTTTATTTTGCTTTTTTTTTTTTTAATCAACTACGAGAGTCTGCCTCTCTCTATTCTTTTTTCTTTTACTTGGGTTGTTCTGCAAGGAATAGGTAAAGACAATGAATTACCATAGAAGATAATGACACAACCTAAAATAATTCTAAACCCTGTATTAGTTTTTCTATCACTGCTATAACATATTACTGCAAATCAAATTACTTAGAACAATTCACATTTTTTATCTTAAAACTCTGTAGGCCAGAATCCCACCAGAATCTCACTGCACCAAACTGAAGGTGTCAGTGATAGCACTGTTCTCCTTGCTGGGAGCTCTACAGGAGAATCCACTTCCTGCTCTCACAGGTTGTCAGTCACATTCAGTCCCTTGAGGTAGTAGGACTAAGGTCCCTGGTTTCTTGTCAGTTGAGACTTGCTCCAAGGTTCTACAGGCCCACCACATCCCTTGGCTTATGGTCCCCTTCCTCCATTTTCAAAGCCAAGCCTCTCTCACTCATCTAGTCTCTCCTGTTTTCGTCCATTGCATCTGTCTTCTTTCTGCCTTCGTCTTCCAATGTTAAGGACCTTTGGGATTATATTTGGCCCTGAGGACCCAGAATAATCTGTTTGTTTCACTATGCATATTCTCAGTTCCATCTCAAAGTTTCTTCTGACATGTAGGGTAACATAGTCACAGGATTCAGAGATCAGCGCATGGACACCTCAGGGGGCCATTGTTCTGCCTCTCACACCTTCTTTCACCAAAAGCCATGTGTGCATCTAAGAGGGCACTGGACTATTCCTGC
>NW_006159773.1:1378321-1386217 GCF_000334495.1 Tupaia belangeri chinensis
TCCTGCTGGAAAAACATCAGTCATGACACAAAGCTGCAGACAAGACCAGGAGTGGATTTAACAGTAATGGCCTATGCAAGCTACCTAAATATCTTGGACATTCACTCACATTTCATCATTAACAAAGGATTACCAATACCTACTGAAGACCAAAGATCCCATGGTGAGTGCTAACAAAGAAAATGGTCACAGCCTGGTGTTCACTCCCAAAAGGCTCACAGTGACGTGTGGGCAGAACAGTGACTATTACAATGCTGTGTGGTAAGTATGTGGTATAGGTACGCAAGAGGCAGAAAAGGGGAGGTACCAGATGAAGAAGGGAATTTAGAGGAAGCTTCTAGAAGGAAGTGAAGCCTGAATAATGAAGGATGACGCACACAGGGGCTGTGAGAGCTTTGTTATGACATCCCAAACATTGTCATAACCACAATGAAAATCCACTGAAGGATTTTAAGCATAGATGTAATCAGAAGTTTTTTGGTTTTTGTTTTGTTTTGTTTTGCTTTTAAAGATCATTCATGTTGTAGGTAAGAACTAAAATAGTAAGCTTGAAAATGATTTGCGACCCATTCACTCAGGAGTGAAGGAACTCTATAGAGTAATTATTTTAGTCTGTTTTGTTGCTAATAACAGAAGATAAACTTCAATGGCATGATTTATAAAAACAGGTTTTGAGACAGCCAGTGGTGTGGTGATTAAGGCTACTGGATCTCACATGGCTGACTGCATGATTCAAGTTCTGGAACTGGTGGCTTGCATGCCAGACGCAGGTGCATCCATGCCCAGAATCCCAAGGGTAGGAAGGAGAAGAGACTGCAGTGTTCCCATTCCCCTGTGGGGGATGTTTCTCACTATCCCCCTGCCCCCATCTCTCACTGTTGAATATAGGTGCCATATATCAATTTAAAAACACAACAAACAAGCCACAGCAGATGTTTGTATAAGTCACAGTTTGGAGATCCAATATTCAGGGACCACCTTTGCTAGGGTCTTCTGGCTGCAACACAACATGGTGGACATGGTGGTGAATAGAAGAGTGTGTGGTCTGTCTTCCATGTGTCTGTCTGTCTCATTTTTTTTTTGCTTACAAACCCACCAGAACTCAATCATGGGCATTACTCTAATGATTTTAATACTAATCTTTTCCCAAAGGCCCCACCCTTTGATCTCATAATTGGATCAAGTTTCCCCCCTCTTAATCCTGTCACAGTGGCTCAATACATGACTTTGCCGAGGACATAATCATATGATAGCAGTCACAAATAGAATTAAGTCACAGGGGCTGGTGTTAAAAGCTGTAACTTCACTCAGTCCCCATTTGTGATTTCTTTGTAGAAATTATTTAAGGACAACCTGTGGCAAATATAAGGCACATTTTTATTCTCCATAAGCTGTTGTGGGAACATTCCAGGGATACCTTAAAATTGCCATGGCAGATTTCAAACTACTGCATTCCCAAGAACACACATCTCATTCCTACCCAGTTGTCTTCGCTTTCTTCAATACACCACCTTCTCTGCACAAAGCCCCTCTCCACTTCCTCCATAGATAGAATCCAGGGAAAATATGTCACATTTTAAATCAAGCAAAAGAGATTTCTATTTAAAGAAATTCTATATTTTGATAAGATGTTTTATGAATATAAAAGTAATATATTTCATAGTCAAGAATTTGGAAAATGATTAAGAAGTTCTGATGTAAATTCTCTAATTTTTTCTGTAAGAAAGAACACCTCTATAAGTGTGATTGAAGTGTATTTTTTATTTGAATTGTACTTTAAATAAAGAGAAAATGTGAATAAGTGCTAATGATTTTTATTTCATGATTTGATTTAGTATATTCAGAGAATTATTTTCCTTTAATTAACACCATATTAAACATTATTTTAATGACCATATAGAAGTCTGCTGTATGAAAGCATCATCATTAAATATAATTTATTCATCTCCTAGTATTTCCTCTTTTTTGTACCTTTTTGATACTGTAGTTAATATAGTTTAAAGACCTTTGATTTTCTGAAAATATATGGTCATTCTGATGTTTTTTGCTTTTGCATGCATCTAGAATTTTTTTAAAAACCTTATTAAAATGTATTTATGACAAACTTGACACTCTCTTCTCAAGAAAAACTATGTGGAAATATTGCTATTCTTCTTGGAGAAAGGACACAGGCAATGATAGACATCTGCAGAAAGAATGTTTCAGAACCACGGATTAGCAATATAGAGAATAGAGAGGGATACTGTTTTAGTATGATTTTTCTGTTGCTAATAATAATATCACAGACAGGGTAATTTAATAAAAATAATGGTTTATTCAGCTCAAGGTTTTGGAAGTCCAGGGTCAATGGACTGTATCTGATGAGGGTCTTGCTGGTGGGGACTGTCCAGTTCCAAGGCAGTACGGGGTGCCATAAGGCTAGAGGACAAGATTGTGTGTCCGTTTCTCTGTGTGTTGGACCTGGTCTTGGTCTCTTATAAGGAGCCATCAGAATTCAGTCATGGGGGGCCCCCACACTGATGACTTTAATCCCAAAGTTTCCACCTTAGAATCCCATCATTAGATTAAGTTCCCATACTTTTAATACCCTTACAATGGCAATTTCCAACACAGGAGCTTCTGGGAAACACATTCAAACCATAGAAGATACTAATACTTATTAAGCACCTACCACAGAGGAGCCACCATGCTGAACCCTGGAGATGCAGCTGTACAGATAGACACAGACTCACCCTTCCACAGGTCATGTTCTAACCAAGTAGAAGTCCTCAGAGGACAAGATTGTGTGTCCGTTTCTCTGTGTGTTGGACCTGGTCTTGGTCTCTTATAAGGAGCCATCAGAATTCAGTCATGGGGGGGCCCCCACACTGATGACTTTAATCCCAAAGTTTCCACCTTAGAATCCCATCATTAGATTAAGTTCCCATACTTTTAATACCCTTACAATGGCAATTTCCAACACAGGAGCTTCTGGGAAACACATTCAAACCATAGAAGATACTAATACTTATTAAGCACCTACCACAGAGGAGCCACCATGCTGAACCCTGGAGATGCAGCTGTACAGATAGACACAGACTCACCCTTCCACAGGTCATGTTCTAACCAAGTAGAAGTCCTCAGAGGAATAATGCCAGGACCGATGTGCAAATTGCAACTAGAAATTTTTTTTTCAGGGCAGCTGATTCTTAAGCCTGCTTTCTACTTTTAATTCCTCGTCCTTCACAAATATTAACCAAAGATATTCCCACTTTTATACTAGCTTCTTTATTAGATTCTAGGTCCTATGCATCAGAGACTATTTCATCTAGGTTAGGACTATGATATCTTGTCTTGAATTTTGAAAAATGGCTCCTTTCTTTGATAGCAGATCACTTATCATCTATTAGCTGTACCCTGGAGGCATTTTTTCCTTCCTTTTTTTAAAAAAAGTTTATTTCTTTCATGAGAGAGAGAGAGCAAGAGAGAAACAAGCACCTTCAACAAGGTCTCACACCACAATCATCCTCCTAGACTTCCCAGCCAGCCAGGATCACAGCCACATGCACATCTACCCCACATGTACAGGTCAACCCTAAAACTTAACCCTGATCTAAATGGCTCCAGAATTGCAGCATCACCTTTATTTCTTTCATGAGAGAGAGAGAGAGCAAGAGAGAAACAAGCACCTTCAACAAGGTCTCACACCACAATCATCCTCCTAGACTTCCCAGCCAGCCAGGATCACAGCCACATGCACATCTACCCCACATGTACAGGTCAACCCTAAAACTTAACCCTGATCTAAATGGCTCCAGAATTGCAGCATCACCACAGAGGCCCCTGGGCAGCATTTTTAGATCACAATTTGCAAGATCAGTGTTTGAGGATCACAGAGATGTCAATACCCCATTATCATCTTCCAGGCAGCCATGGTGTTGTCTTTTTAAAGGTTTCCAAATTCATATTTCTTAATATAAAACATATCACTAATCAACTTGATGACCATGCTTATCTTTTAAGACTTAAATGTGTCCTTCCCTATTTGCACCTAGTACTTTTTAACTCCAACCGCTCATCTAAAAAGAATAATTGCAAATCAAAAGAGAAGGACAAATGGTGTTGGGGGAAGGGTGCAAACTTTTCCCAAAGAATGTGCTAAACTCTTTCACTATTTAATAGATAAGAATGAATACTGCTGTTTAACTAGATCCAGTCTCTGAAATATCTAATTAAAACTGATGTGCTTATTTAGTTTCCAATTCATCACAGGTGGGCCCACATTAATGTGAAAATGAGAGTAAATTACCAGCATTTGGCAATCTCACTGAATGTCATTCACATTATTAGCTCGAATCTCAAAATGCATTTTAAAATGTGGTTCACAGGTAGGGCACACAAACAAAATTCTTCACTGGTGGACTTACGACATTTCACTTTTCTGTAGGGGGTTCCCAGTGACACAAGTCCACCTACTCAAAATGCCTCACCTGTGATCCAATAGTTGGGCTGCAGAGAAGGTGGCAGGAGTGATGCGCCCTGTCTTCCAAGGCACTTGGGTCTCATGGGAATGACTGTTTAGTTTGGCCTGACTCTCATCTAGCTTGTCAACCAGAACTTCATTAAAAAGTCAGTTCATTCAACTTTACGAAAGGTTCTCTTCTAGTTGTCCCCACGTAGGAATAGAAAGGAGGGCAGCTTCTATTTGATCCCAGTGCACAGCTATATCCCGTGGCAAGTGGGCCTTGAGCCCTCCATCCTCTTTTTATATCCACAAAATGGAAAGTTGTCTTCCACCTAATGTACCTTTCTTTAAAGTTTATGTATTTATATCTTCCATGAGCGAGCAAGAGAGAGAGAGAAAGAAAGCACTCCCAGCAGGGTCTTAACAGCACAGTACTCTCCAACCCTTGGCCAGTCTTGGAGCTTGGGCACGTGTGTGCCTGGCCTGTTCAGAGAGGTCGGAAACGCAAAGCTGGAGCCTTCCCACGTGGGTCAGCCTCGCTGAATGTCGTTTTTGGCTGCACCACTGTCTAGTTCCAAACTAATTTAGTTGAACCCTTTTTCCATACACTGATGGTAGGAGTGTGAATTGCTACAAATTTTTTATGAAAACAATCTGGAAAATTTTAATGGGTGTACTTTACCACAGCTAGAAAATTTTTAAATAATCTAGCAGTAGCTATTATAATTAAATTTATCAATCTCCTTTGGTCTGTACCCACCTTTGGCCATCTAACCTATAATTTTATCTAACTAAATTATCTTTGGAAACCATTATAACAGTCTTCTGAAATGTATTCTGGGAATGCATAGATTATACTTCTCCATGACAAAAAGATAATATCCAACTCTGTTCAGTCCACACCATGTATGCATGACTCATCGGCAACTCAAAATTATTCTTTTTTTACCCATTTTTTTCTAAAGCTTCCAAATCTACATGGACAATTTCTTTCACCTTTAAAGTGCCCACTGTCATAGACTAATTTATAAGCACAGTGAATTATCGCAGGGGCTTAAAAAGGAGACCAAGAAAATTCTTCCTTTAAAACTCTCCCTTTAAACACGTATTTACACCTTTTTATGCTCTCCACCTGTTTTAAATGCCCAGAGTCCTAAATGGAAATTTATTCTCTCAAGAAATTGAACCCTTCAGACTACAACATCAGATTTCCTGGCCAAGAACATCAATAACCAATAAACAGATGATACTGTGCACTATCTCAGCAAGTAAGTAGGAAAGCAGATTAAAGCAGCAGCAAGGTACCCATATTCACCCTCCGACTTGATAAAAGTTTACAAAAACAGTAAGATGCTATGCTGGTGCGGTAGACAGACCTTTTTCCATACACTGATGGTAGGAGTGTGAATTGCTACAAAATGTTTATGAAAATAATCTGGAAAATTTTATTTGGTGTACTTTACCACAGTAAAAAAATTTTTAAATAATCTTGCAGTAGCTATTATAATTAAATATATCAATCTCCTTTGGTCTGTACCCATCTTTGGCCATCTAACCTATAAAAACAAATACATTAGTACATAAAGATAAATGCAAAACAAAACAAAACTGCAGCAATGTTTTGAAACAGAGTGGGAAGGGGGATAGCTGATTACATAGATATACATCTATACTATGGAATATTTTGCAATTTTTTTTTAGGTTTTTGCTGTAGAGTGCATGTGCTCACTCGAGAGAGACAGAAAGAGAAAGTGAGAAACCATCCCCAGGGAGTATAGCCACGTCACAATCCCTTCTCTCCATTCTCCTCCTGAGATTTTTGGCATGCATTCACACATGCCTGGCATGATTTTCAAGCTGCTGGTTCTGGGACTCAAACCATGGTTGGTCATGTGGGAAGCCATAGCCTTAAACACCATGCCACCTGCTGGCCTCTACATCTTGATAAACAAGTCATCTATTATTTATTAACCTGGAGAAGTGTCCATGATGCCTATTAGGTGAAGAAAGCAAGCTGCAGAGTGCAATAAAAAAAAAGCAGGGGACTAGCAGGTGGCATAGCAGTTAAGGCACTGGACTTCCACGTGGCCAATCACAGTTCAAGTCCCAGGCCTGGAGGATTGAAATTCATGCTGGGTGCGTGTGAGAGTGTGGCTAAAATCCCAAGAGGAGAATAAAGGAAAAGGGACTGTGGTGCAGCTATCCCCCTGAAGGCGATTTTGCTCTTTCTGTCTCTGTCTCTCCAGCAAATGCACACACCCTATGGCAAAAATATCTCTCTCTCTCTCTCTAAAAAAAAATAAAATAAAAGAAGGCAGTAGGATGCCACAGCTGAGATCATGGTTGACCGTCTTAGTAATTTGACCTTAAATATGTACTGACTCTCTCCAAGGCTCAGTTTCTTCACCTATAAAATGAATATGGAAAAAAAATAATAGCATCTCTTTCACAAGATACGAGTAAATGTTAACTAAAAAATAAGAGAATGTAAAAAATGAATTGAAATTCCCAAAGTAGACATTCAATCAGTGCTAATTCCCTTCTTTCCATGCCTCTGAAGTGAATTAGTTTTAAAGCCCTTCTTGATGTCTCTAGCAAGAAAAAAGCCTGGGCATCAACAACATTAGCTTGACTCTGTAGAAACAAGCACATTTTGAGGTAAGGAAGATGTGAGTTCAAATCCTTGCTAGGCTACTTGATGACAACGTGACCTTGGATTAGTAGGTGATGGTTTGGAGTCTCGTTCCCTTACCTCATAGAAGTCTTTATGAGAAATAAATCAGACGCATGAGTCTGTCACTATGGCCCAGTGGTTAAAGGGAGCTAAATCCCACATGGCTGACCATGATTTCAGTCCTGACCCCAATGACTTGAAAAATGCGCTGGGCGCATATGTGTGCATGCCCAAAATTCCAGTGGGATGGAGAAGTGAAGGAAAAGGTACTGCTTTCTCCCCCTTCTCACCCTCCCCCAGCCTCTCTACCTCTCTTTGGTGAATGCATTCAACCTGTGGCTTTTTTTTTTAAAGGGGGGGGGATCAGATATGTGTGAGCATAAGTGTACAAAATTTGTATTTGTGTGTATACACATGTGCACCTTGCCCCAGAGGTGATATTCAAAATGGTAACACCTGCCATTGCACAGGTACTAAGCCATTAAGATAAACTCTGGCTCCTAGCACGTAATGGGTGCTCTATAAACAGAAGCTTTAATTCCCTTCCTGTTTCCGTTTAATAAACAATTATTTTTTAGTATTTTATATGAGCTCAAGGTTATGCTTTTCTTAATGGGAGAAGATAATTCTGATGCTTAGATAGATAAAGGGCAAAGAATTTTTATTCAAAGGCAGTGGAAACAATTTTCACTGCTTTGCAATCATTCCTAAGGTCAGTGTCACACACTCGTCAATAAACAGACAAATCAATGCAAACAAAACACTCATTCTTAGCAGG
>NW_006159773.1:1386286-1411652 GCF_000334495.1 Tupaia belangeri chinensis
CGCACATTGAAACACAGTCAGCAACTGCGCAGGCTGCGGCATGGGGATGGCGATGCAGGTGGCAGGCAAGGAGGCAGCACCCTGCATCAACAAGGGCGAGCCCTGGGGTGGTCAGGGTCCCACACCCCTTCTCTTCTCCAGGCCTCTGTTTTTCTCCACCAAGTGAGGATACTGGGAGTCATATCACTTGCAAAGGCCCTTCTCTCCCAATGTTGGGTTTCCCTTAGTTCCTGCCAAATCTGTCTCAGGGTTCTTTCGAGCATGTTTTAAAAAGGTGAGGACTGGGACAATAAAACTCAGCTTGAAGTTGCAGAGAGAGAGAGAGTTTGGAGTCTGGCAGAAATTAATGGGAATCATTCTCACGATGTGGAAACCATCCGTCTTTAAGAAACTGAATGTGGTGGGAGGGAGTGTCTTCACTTGACATAATACAGCTCCTTGACCAAGCTAACATGAAGGCCATTTGTGGCAGCTTGGAGTAGCAGGAATTCAGTTTCGCTGCTAGGAAAAAAAATTGTTTCACTAAATTGGGAGTTACTTTTTGTTCATGTACTAAGAAGTCTAGTGCAGTACAAAGTACCCAAGATCCTCTAATCTTTCTTCTCAGCCATCCTTAGCATGAGTTTCTTGCCTCATGGTTATGAAATAGCTGCTAAAACTTCAACCATCACAATTATACTCTGCTGAAAGAAAGAGAAGCAGATGGGCCAGCAGATGGCATGGAGGTTAAGGAAGCCAGATCCCGATTTGAGTCTTAAACTTGGTAGCTTGAAAATCATGTCAGGTGTGTGTGCGTGTGTGCCCCAAATCCTGAGAGAACAGAGAAGGGATTTCATTGTGGTCATTCCCCCCAGGGGTGATTTTTCCTTTTTCTCTCTCTCTTTCTTTCTCTCTCTCTTTCTAGTCAGCACATACACCCCACAGCAAATGAGTACTTTTTTTTAAGAGAGATTTTTGCTATAGGGTACATGCACTCATGGGAGAGACAGAGAGATATGGAGAGATAGAGAGAAATTATCCCCCAGGGGTGATGGCCATACCACAATCCCTTCTCCTTCATTCTCTTCTTAGGACTTTGGACGTGCACATGCATGCAGCCAGCGTGAGTTTTGAGCCGCTGGGTCTGGGAACTGAACCATGGTCAACTACATGGAAGTCCAGCAACATAACCATTATGCCATCTGCTGGTCCCACTAACAAGATTTTTAGAAAAAGAAAAGAAAATGAAAGCAGAGTGGCTGACTTATTCAGTTTGTCTGGAACTGTCCAGATTTTAAGACTGAAAGTCTTATGTTTTGGGAACCCTCGCAATTGCAAACCAGAACAGTTGGTCACTCCCCAAAAGAGGGGAAAAGTCTAAAAAGAAACTAGCAACTGGCACTGTCCCACTATTGTAAAGATCTTAACTAGAAACCCTACCCAAACAACTTCTGCTCATACCTCATAGGCCAGAACTTAGTCACATGGTACCCCTCTGCAAAGGATGCTGGGAAATATCATGGATACCTGAAAAACTTTGTGTCCTGGTAAAAGAAAATGCACATTAAACAGGCAGAGTCTTTTGCACTCAACAAGTCTAAAACCACACAGTCTGTGGCTCCTTGACCCTGAAAACTCTACTCTCAACTTCTGTCCAAGAGCACTCATAAAGTTTTGTTTTAAGTACCTGCCACTCACAGAGCACTGCTTAGTTTAGAACGAGGGTGGCTATTGGGACTGTAACTTCCTGGAACCCCTCCTTCCTATACCGAGGGCCTTGCTGAGTCCCTAATAAAATGGCTCAGGAGGGGGTTAAGGACTTCTTTCCAATGACCCTCCTCTAGGAGTGAGCATCTATCTCTTGTATCTAAGCTCCAGCAAGCAGAAGGAAGAAAGATGCACACTACTACCAGCACTGACAGGGCCCTGATTAGGGATTAAGCTTTCTCCAATCCCATCTCCACCCAACCACAGAGTGTCGTTTTGAAGAATCATTTGTGGTAAATGAAGGGAGAGGAGCTATAAGGGCAAGAAATTGGTAGAAAATAATAGGAAAGAAATGCTATCGTTTGATGAGGGTAATAACCTTCCTAAACTAGTGTCCTACTGCATTAGATTTTCCATGAAATTATTTAAAACAGCAGGGAATCAAACATCCCCACATTATTAACCTCTAGTGTGTGCTTACTGAAGAAAATCCAAAGGATATTTATGTGTCTCGTGCAGAGGTTGAACCTTAATGTCCCGACTGAAGCAATGAAGCTATGGAATCCTGCCTGTATTGTCTGTTGTCGATAACAGAAACCACAGCTGTGTTTCTTGACTGGTGAACGTGCAAAGCCGTTCCTTATCCTATTGTGATAACCAGAATGTCAGTCGTCACTTTTTTTTTGCATCTCATTGCTTAAAAAGGACAAGACTTCTCTGCAGCTGGTCCTCAATTTTCAGAATCTCAGTTATGAGAAACACAAAAATGTTGACATACCAAATAGTGTAGTTTTTTTAGACTCTTCCCTCAGAGAAAAGACAACGGTATAAAAGCCCCGTCACTATTGTAATAAACATCACACTACATAGACTCACGAGGACATCCAGCCACAGCTCATCACATTACCTCGGAGTAAATCTGTCACAGCCTGAGCCATTGTAGAAGTTCTATGGTCAAATGTGTTGAATTATAGCTAGAGTTTAGCATTAATTATAATAATTATATCATAACCATCATTTCATCATAAAAACTCATTTCGTTATGACATTTTGTTCTTTGTTCCAGGACTCGCAAAATTCCCAAATTGCAGTAGGAGTTTAAAAATAATGTTTGGTCAAGGTTACAAAATATAAGTTTTTACAGATTTATGTTTCCTTAAAAAAACAGCATTCAAATAAATGATAATTAATATACAGGGAAGCTTGCTAAAACTGATTGCATTTCATACTCCCTATAAGTTAGAAGGATTTACTTTTTACATTTTTTTGAAGAGCTAACCATGTATAAATTATAGGTAGTTGTGAATTGCAAAGCTATAAATATACTGGAGGACCCTGGTGGTATCATACTGAACAGCTGTTTGCAGAGAATATGCCTCTTCAGTACCCTGAGGAAGGCACAGAATATTGAAATGTTGGCTAACTGTTCAAACCGTTCAAAGAATGAATACCTTTGAAAACAAAAGGAAATTGTGAATCATGCTGCTGGGTCTGTGGCTTTAATGCTGTTAAAAGCTGCTGCTTCTCCTTTCCTCTTTTCTTCCCTTCATTTCTCTTCCCTTTCCTAGAAATTATCTACCCTGGAAATTACTTTTCTAGGGTAATTTAGTTTAAAAGCAGTTACCCAGAGCTGAGTGAGGTGGGTGTCAGCAACTGAAGAAGTAGAGAACAGGCCACGGCTGATAACACCAGGTATCAGAGCCCAACCCTGGTGAGGAGGGTATTATGGATATGGTGCATGGAATTACAAGTATAGGTAGGAACTTTTGGGTTTAAATATTTAGGTAGATACAGAAACCCATGTAAGTGTGAACATGTGTGTGCCTATGTGCACAAGTTGTCAGTCTCCAAGTGGGGGAAGAGAAGGCGGGGCACAGCAGAACAGTGTCCAGCCAGAACACAGTGTGGGGAGTGCAGGGAGTGTCATGTAGGTGCTGGAGCTAGAATGAGATGAGAGGGCATCCCTAGTGACCAAGAGCAGGAGCAGTGAGAAAGCATCTGAGCCGCAGTATCTGAGTCTGAGAAGGGAAAGGGCATTCATGTTAGGGGTCTATGGTACAGCCTGTGGTGCAGGGTTACAGGGCATAAGGAGACCATCATTGAGGAGAGGTGGCCTGGCATGGTGAAGGCAGGAGAGGGTCTATGTGTGAGGACACTCAAGGCAAGAGGTTGCAGCCTGAGGGTCTTGAAGAGGCATGCATTCAGGGAGGAGTGGTCTGGCATGGAACCCAAGAACAGGAGGTACCCACCTGACCACAAGCTGTCTGTGCCTGAGCTGGATGAGGATAGCACCCCAAGAAAGAAAGGATGTCTGGTATCAGGTACCGAACTCAAGCATGGTGAGGAAGATATTTGGTAGGAGGGTCTCAGAATGAGGTCTCAGAGCCTCAGCAGGTGGGGATGCCCTCTTTGCAAGGATAAGGGCAGTCTGGCATGTGATTAGGAACCCAAGAAGACTGAACAGGGCATCTCCATGTCAAGATGACTCCAGATGGGGTTGATCAGTCCAGCAAGGTGGCAGAACTGAGCAGGGGTTAAGAGCCACAGCCCAAACGTGGAGATGAGGCACTCAAACAAGAAGGGCATAGTGGTGAGAATGAGGCTCCATGGAATGGGGGCAAGGATGGCAGTGGCTCAGTATGGCATGTGGGTGCCCAGGCAGGTGAAGTTGGTGTACTTGTGGGAGGGCAGCCACCTGCTGGTATCTGAGACTGAGCTGGATCAGAATGTGGAGGGCATCCTGTGGGTGCTGGAGCTAGAGTTAGGTGGCAGGGCACCCCTTTATGTGGAGAGTAAGAGTCTCAGAACTGGACCAAGTCATCCTATGTGGGATTGATTGGAGTGGGTTACAACAGCAGCGATATGAAATTGTCTGTATATGAAATAAGTTGGGGTTGATGAAATAAGTGCTTATGTTAAGGATAATAAGGAGAAAGAATGAACCCTGTGATGTTAGGTTGGTATTACAAGTATTGGTATGACCTTTTGGGTTTAAATATATATAGCAACATACAGAAATCCATGTAAGTGTGAACATGTGTGTGCATTTGAGCATACTTACATATAATACCCAGCCCACTCCAATGAGAAGGCTCAAGGGTAGTACCACTCAACACCAATGAGCAAACCTAGTGCTTCAATTAGAAGGACCAGGACTCCTTGCAGAAATGGTGGCTTCACTGGGACAAAGATGTTACACAATGAGGTGGAACCTCTTTTTGTGTCAGAAAGAAAGTGTCCAAAAAAACGATGAGGTCATATCAAATAGACACAATGCCAGCATGACGGGGTCCCTGCTGACCAAATCTGAAACAATTTGAGCATGGAAATAAGAAACAGACCTAACTGCTTTGGCAAGTCCCCTGCAATGCTGAAAACCATATGGCTGACTGCAAGTTCAGATCCCCAGATCAACTTGAAAACATGCCAGGTGCACATGTGGGCATCCAGGATCTTGAGGCATTAGAGGACTGGGGAAAGGAGATTGAGTATGATAAGACCCTATCAACAGTGCTTCTCTCTGCCATACCCCCATCTCACACACATACACATGCATTCTCTACAATTAAAAATAATAATCATAGCAATAGTATTAAAGTCTACAACTCACTCAATAGTATAAGAATCCATGAGTCTATATCTGTATAAATAAATAAAGATTAAATAAATATATAACTAAATTAAGCAATTAAATATTAGGTTGTCAGAAAAGTAGCTATATATTTTTCTGTTTTTCTATGCAAAAATGTGTCATGATTTTCCAGACAACCCAATAGATAAACAAGAAGTTGGTTTTTTATTATTATTTTATTTTATTTATTATTATTATTATTATTATTATTTTAATTTGACCAGAGAGTGAGAGAGAGAAAATGAAAAAGAAAGCTGCTATGTCCAGGATTTAAACTATGGCTGACCATGTGGGAGTCCAGGACCTTAGCCATCATGCCACCTGCTGATTCCAGATAAATAAAAATTTGATGATGAGGATCATAATATTTACATAGTCTCAAAGACCTTCCCACAAAACACTTATTATTTCAATGGGACAAGGGGAATGATATCACTGGAGATGCCGAGAAGATACCACCCTAGTCAGTTGATCAAAATGAATATTATCAGCAGTGCTATCAGTCAAATTGTGCTGAAAAGAAATGAGAATAGTACAGTATGACTTCTGCGTATTTCTGTACAAGACGCAAATCCTGGAACTAGTCATAAGATGAACATCAGACAAACCCTAATGAATGTTTAACAAAATAAATGGTCCATAATCTTCAAAAGTAACATGGCTTCAGAAATCAAGAAAAGACAGAGGAACTCTTCCAGATTGAAAGAGGTTTAAGAAGACATCTCTAAATGCGCTATGTGATTCTACACTGGATGTCCTTGCCTATAACGGATAATATTAGAACAACTATCTAAAGGGAATGGACTCTGATATTTAGAGAATAGTGGTACATCATTATAATTTTCTCAATTGTGATTTTCCTGATTTAATCACATAGATTGTCCTACTTCATAGGAAATACACTGTAAAGTATTTGGGGTGGTGGGCTATCATGTCACAATCTCTCAAATAGTTCAGAAAAAAATTTTTTTGGAACTGTATTTTCAGTTTTTCTTTAAATTTGACATTGTTACAAATGCATTTTTAAAATTATATGATAGGGTATATGATCACCAGAGAGTAACAGAGAGAGAGAGAGCAAGTGAGAGCCCTTCCCCAAGGGGGATGGCCACACCACAGTCCCTTTGGGACACACATGCACACACGCTTGGCATGTTTTTCAGACTGCTGTGTCTGGAACTCAAAACTGCTCAGTCAGTCAAGTGGGATCCAGCTGCCTTAACCACCATGTCACCTGCTAGCCCTGCAAATGCATTTTAAAGTAAAGAGTATTTAACTCCTAGTCTAATTTGTTTTCTACAGAGGCATGATATCTGTTAACTAACAGGTAAGATAAAGGTTAAAAGAAAAATTGAATCATACAAGAGAACAAAACATTAAGATTGAATATGACCACTTTAAGAGTTTGAAGATTCCAAGCCTGGCTGAATTGTGTTCTAGATCACAGAAGAAATTTTCAGGTATGTCACAGAACTACAAGTGGCAATATTCAAATAATTATTTTAAATGAGAAAGAGGTTAGAGGATTGCAAAAGAACAAATGCTCTGGTTTCTTGAAAGAGGGAAAACACTGCCATGAGTCCTCTTTATTAAGTATGTTAGTCACCAATGACCACACTCCTAATGAATTGGTGAATAAATCACTCTTTAGAAAAGACAAAGGTATACATTAGAATTTACCATAGGTCCATTATAAGCAAGTATGCCAAAATAATCCCATTTCCTTTTTTTTAAGTAAACCAGGTAGTTATAACAAGATATGCCTGAAGATTATATCATATCCTTGTTTTCCACAGAATGTATTTCACAAACTCTTTATAGTATCATAGTTTAAAAGATAACGACCAACAGGACCAGCAGTTAGCATAAGGGTTATGTCACTGAACTCTCACGTAGTCCACCGTGGTTTGAGTCCTGGACCTGGTGGTTTAAACTCACGCTGGGCGTGTGTGCGTGCGTGCCCAAGATCCCAAGAGGAAAATGGAGAAGGGATTGGGGCGTGCCTATCCCCCCTGGGGGTGATTTCTCACTTTCTATCTCTCTGTCTCTCTCTTTCTGGTGAGCGCACATGCTTTATAGCAAAAATCTCTCCAAAAAAAAAAAAGAGATAACAACCAACATATTGAAGCTGCCATTTATTGAGTTATTACATGACAGTTGTGATGCCAAGTATTTAATCCTCATATCAGCCTTAGGAAGTGAATATTATTATTCACTATAGCCATTTTTCAGATAAAGAAAATGGGATTCAGGAGACAGCAGATGGTACAGTGGTTAAGATAGTGGACTCCCACATGGTTCAAGTTCCAAATCTCTGGCAGCTTGCTTTCTCCCTTTCCTTCTCTCTCTCTCTCTCTCTTTCTCTCTCTCTCTCTCTGTCTCTCTCTAGTGGACATATATGCCCTATAGCAAATTTTAAAACAACAATAACAAATTAAATAAAATAAATAATTCTTGGGGGAAAAAAGAAAATGGGATTTAAAGATGTTACATAACGCAATAAAGAGCACATAGCTACTAACTAGTAGAGTAGGGATTCAAACTCATAATGATCTCACTCTAAATCCAATTCTCTAAACTCCTATAATGAACATTACAGTTAGGTATTATCATAGTAGTTAAATAACTATCTCTAAATAGCTCATATTAATTAAACAATCTCAACTTAAAAAGAGGTCTCTAGTTATGGACCAATTATACCTGATGAAAATATGAAAACATTGGCTAAATTTTGTAATTATTTGTTATCTACTCATACTGAGCAAGGCTAATGTAGCTAAGGGTCTAGGAGTGCAAAAATGAAGACCTACATAGGGTGGGCACTGTAAGACTATAAGAATAACAGTCAGGTTGAAAAGAAGAATAAGACAGAGCCTTTGTTTTCCAGAATTTATGAACAATTATGAAAACAAATGTATTTGCCAAAAAAAGGGACTAAAAAGCAGCAGAATTTCCAAAGATACTAGCTTAAGACATCAGGAAATTATTAGGAAAGATGATTTAGCTGGTGGGCAGCCAGGGGTGGATGGTATTTTGTAGATGATTAAGACAGAATAACCCAGGTTAACAAAAGGGATTGAGAAAGTCAAAAGGGGAAGAATGTGGAAGCCTTCTTTAGGAAGAATAAGAAATCCAAATTCATGAAAGAATAAAATGTACAAAGTAGCACCGTACTAGATAAAGGTAGAAAGGGAGAGATTACATTGGACTGTAAAGTTCCATCCCAGATATATTTAATTTTGTTCAGGAACTGCTGTCAAATTTGAACTTTAAGAAGATAAAGCATTCCATAATTGCCATTAATGACTAATTGGCAATAATTTTGAAGAGAGTTAGGAAGGGGAAAGAATAGAATTTGTAGAGGGCCATTTTGCAGTATTGTATGGTGACTATTATTTATAGCATGTACATTATTCATAGTCCTCATTGATCTATGGGCTTAAATCAGACTATGGAAGAAGTCTGCTATAAAGAAAGAGTACAAACTACATAGACCTCTACTGAAATTTCTATGGACTATTCAGAGGCCAAAGCAGATTGCTTTTTAAACTAAATGTTACAACTAGAGATGAAGGGTACCTCCCAGGAACAATTGTTGCTTGAATGTGTAGGAGTACAGAGGAGATTCATTAACTAGAGAAATATAGCTAACCAGCCTATATCTAAGTTAAAGAAGAGTTCAAAGAGAATACCACCTAAACTCCCAGGAGGTGGCTTTACAAATGGCTGGACAACGAATTGCAATAATAGTACAAACATGTAAAGAACAAATGTCTGGGCAGATAGTGATGCAGCCGTAGATTGATGTTCTTCAAGGTTGATCCACATGGGAGGGCTCCAGGTTCAATCTGGAAACTTGTCTAAATATGCCGGGCATGTGTGTACCTATGATCTGGAGCTGACTACAGCTGAAAAAAACAATGCAGTGTGAATATCGTGTTGCAGGTGCTTATTTCTCTCTGTCTCTTCCTCTCACTCTTTTCCTTTCATAAGAAAAAGAAAGAAATTTAACAGGAAGGAAGATGACCTGAATAGGCCCAAGCAGACCAGAGAAAAAGACAGATATCCTGCAAGAGACAAAATGAATAGTTTATAAACTTACCTGAGACACACCCTGGGAATCCTCTGAGCTGAAAGAAACCCAATCTCACTAGATCTCAGGATACGATATTCTTCCTATTTAGTTGTTCTAGCTTCAGCCATTACTTTTACACCCAGCTATTAATAACTCTTCTAAGATACAACATAGTAGAATTTGTGCAACCACCATCATGGGCAAGTGCGGAACCATTCCTTCATCACGAAGACCTCCCTCATGCTACCAATTTACAGTCACACTCCCCGTCCCTGTCCCAAGACTAGCTTTCACTCCTGGCAACCACTAATCTGTTCCCCTGTTTGTACTTCTGTCATTTTGAGACTGCTATGTAAATCAAATCATGTAGTATGTCATTGGCTTTTTTTTTTTCACTCAGCATGTTGCCCTAGATACCCATACAAATTGTTACATGTATCAATAATTCATTTATTTTACTGCTCAGTTCATGGTATAAATAAACAATGACTTAACTATTCACCTATTTTAGGATATTTTAATTGTTTCAGTTTTAATTATTACAAATAAAATTGCTATGAATGTATGTATATAGAATGGATTATAAAGGACTCTTCAATGAAAAAAATATAAAGAACATATGCGAATAATCAACAAAATTAGAATACAGACTGTGAATTAGATATTAGTATCAATGAGAACTCTTCTAATTTTGATCATATTACTATAGTTATATATGACAATATTCTTGCTTTTAGGAAATACAAACCAAAATTCTTACAGATAAAGAGGCATTTTACCTCTTAATTTTAAATGGTTCTGGAGAGAGAGAGAAAGCAAATGAGGCAAAATGTAAACAATTCATAAATCTGGGTAAAGGTATATTATGATTCTTATCATTATTCTTAAAACTTTTCTGTAGGTTTGAAATTCCATTGAAATAAAAATTTTCATGAAAATATACTTTAAGGAGGATAACCTGCTTATCTATTATATTTAAAGTTTTGTGAAAGATTGAAAAGAATATTAGATCCCGCGTGCAATATAAAGAAACTTTATGGGAACCAGCAGTTAGCGTAATGGCTATGTCGCTGGACTCCCACGTAGTTGATGGCGGCTCGCATCCCAGACCCGGTGACTTAAAACTCACGCCGGGCGTGTGTGCGTGCGTGCCCAAGATCCCAAGAGGAGAACAGAGGAGAAGGGATTGCAGCGTGACCATCCCCCCTGGGGGGGCGATTTCTTGCTTTCTGTCTCTATGTCTCTGTCTGTCTGGCAAGCGCACGCACCCTATAGCAAAAACCTCTCCCCCCAAAAAATAAATAAATAAAATAAACTGTATGTATCCTGCATATAAACAAGTAATGTGATTTCTTTCTTTCTTGCCCTCTACTCTTTTGAAGTACTACTATAAAGAGAACGATCCAAAGAGATTTTTAAATTGATGTTAAGGATATAGAATTAGTATAGACTCAGTCAACTCCATCTTCAATAACATCATTTTCACAAGGCCCAGGTGGCAAAGAGCCTTGAGAATATACCCTCTCAAACTATAAGTCCTCAGCTTACCAGCTGCATGACCTTGGGCGAATTGGCTAGCTTCTTTGTGTCTCAGTTTCTGCATCCTTAAAATAAAAATAAAAAATAGTTTCTACTTCTGGGTTTTTGTGTTTTAAAAGTCATTTTATCTACAGTGCTTAGAAGAGTGACATATATTGAATGTTACACGGGAGTTTACTATTATTGAACCAGGTAATTAAAAGTAGGTCCCTGGACAGATACGAACACTTCATGTTGCCTTTTTCTAGGTATTTTTTCTTTGCCTCATAGTCCCTTTCAAATTTGTATCAAACTCCATCTTCTTTTAGAATATTTTTATTTTCCTGCTCTTTGACAAAATGTTTCTTAATCTTCAGCAGTAATATATCAATATGGAGTGACAGTTTGACAATATGGTTCTCACTTTTCATAGTATAAATTCAAAGACAAATTGTGAACGAGTCAAGTGAAACTTGTAATTCACAGCTGTGAGGTCACACTAGTGAATTATAAGCTTTTCATTATGTCAGAACTGTGAATTACAAAGACTTTTTTTCTGTATTTCCTGTCAAATAATTTATTAGCTATCCCTCTAACACAGGATTTTGCAGCGTGACAGAACCAGAAAATACAGGGGCTGAACTGTGGCATTTCCAGATAGAACAATAAGAATTCAAACATATAAGAATAATGTTAAAAAGAAAACAGTGATGATCTTTAAACTGATCTCTTGCCAATTCTAGAGTCATTCCTCATGAGAAGTTAGTTTTTCCTAAATAAGAGCCATTGTCATGCACATTTGAGGGGGCTCATTTTTGCTTCATTTCTTCCTTATTTCCATCATCAACCATCATTTCTCTAAAGTCATTAAAAGGTGAAATTCTATAATGTTTAAAAAATTAAAAGATATTCTTGTTAATAATAATGTCATTACTGTGTCATGAAACTCTGGACAACTACGATTTCCACAGGACTTTCATGTCTTCTTTATTCTAATTCACATTGAAGTTCATAGAATAGATAATACATTTCTACTCATTTACAAGGACATTGAGATACAGAAAAGCTCAGAGAAATGATAGAGACAGGCCAGTCTGTAGCCTGGTAGTTACATGACCTGGATCCCACATAGCTAAGTGTGCTGTTCAAGTCCTGGATTCAGTGCTTTGAAAGGTACATGTGCACGCATGCCCCAAATCCCAAAAGGTGGAAGAGATGGAGTAGTAGGGATTGTGGCATGGCCATTTCCCATTCCCCATTAGGGAGTGCTTTCTCTCTCTCTTCTCTCTCTCTCTCTCTCTCTCTCAGCAAGCATACATATCTTTTGGCAAATTAAAAAAAGAAAAAAAGAAAAAAATTGTGGAGTTTACTATCACAATGACTAGGCACAGAGCAGCAGGAACCAGATTTCACGTGGTTAATCCAGGTTCAAGTCCTCATACCATTGCCTTCCTGCCAGGTGCACTAGAATCCTGACAGAAGGAGAATTAGAGGAAAACAGACTTCAGCATGTCCAGGTCCCACTGGGGGATGCTTTCTCATTCTCTCAGTCTCTCTCTCTCTCTCACACACACACACACACACACACAATTAGAGTACCATCTAACAGTAAAAATAAGAAGAAAAGAAAAAAAGGAATGGAAGAGGCTAATCCAAAATCACACCACTACTAAGTGTCAAGGTGTCAAAGAAGGAATCATATATTCTGATTCCAGATCCAGAGATCATTCCCCATATTGTGTTAAACTTCTTCCCCATTTATATGCATATATATGTAGTGAAGCTCTATAAATCCTCTGTTTAGTATCACATTTAAAGAGTGTAATTTTAGAAAAATTCTCAAGTAATTTTTAAGAGAATTATAAAAATCTATACTTGTAAGTCTTAAAGCAGATTACTCAATTCAATTTATACCCCACAGCCACATCAAGTCCTATTTTCTCTTGTACCCTGAAAATACAGCTTCCGACATCTTTTCCCTATACCCTTTTCTTTGTTCTCTTTAGTCCTGTACCTTCCTCAGTATTACTTTGATTCTATACCATTAGTGCCCAGGGACGAAGCACACACAACTATATTTTTTCTAAAACTTATGGAAGTAGACAGAAAAATATAGGCAAAAATAAAATTATTTTTCATAAATGATATTGGGATAGTAAACGCTTGCAGTACTCACTCATAAATAAATATTATTCCATTCTCGTATTTTTAAATCTTGCTACCTTGAATATTATAGTGACGACAATACTGTTTTTGTATTTTTTTAAGTGCAATAGATGTCTTAGTCCGTTATTGCATTGCTAACAGAAATATCTGAGACTGGGACCAGTAGATGGCATAATGGTTACATCACTGGACTCCGATGTAGTCAACTGCAGTTCGAGTGCCAGACCGGGTGGCTTAAAACTTACGCCAAGCATGTGTGGTATATGTCCAAAATCTCAAGAGGGGAATGGAGGACAAGGGATTGTGGCATAGCCATCCTTCCGGGTAGTACTTTCTCCCTTTCTGTCTCTCTGGTGAATGCACGCAAAAATCTCTCTAAATAAATAAATAAATAAATAAATATATGATACTGGAAAAATTTATAAAAAAAAAAAAAAACAATAGAAGCCAAGGGCCAGCAGGTGGTATGGTACTTAAGGCTTTGGATTCCCACATGGCCGACTGAGGTTTTAGACCTAGACCTGGTGGTTTGAAAAACACTCCAAGCGTTTGTGTATGCATGCCCAAAGTCCTGAGAGGAGAATGGAGGAAGAGGGATTATGGTGTGGACATTCCCCTCCTGGGGGGTGACTTCTCATTTTTCTCCTCTCTGTGTCTCTTTCTGTCTTTCTCTGGTGAGCACACATACCCTATGGCAAAAATCTAAAAAGAAAAGAAAGAAATAGAAGTTTCTTCAGCCAGTGGCTTGGAGGCCCAGGATATAGCTCCTGCCTGCCTCATTTCCTCTCATTTTATTAATTATTATTTTTTATTTTATACATTTAATCACTGTACATCACTTTGCTTGTAAGTTGAATTTACCCAACATGAATACATTTCACATCAGTCCAGTTGAGGATACTAAACACATTATCATCAACAGATAATAACCCACTACTGTGTCCCAAAAATGTTCCTCATTAATTTCCTTCCTTATACTCCTGCCTTCTCTCACCCTCCTCCCATATTGTCTGCAGAATCTATAACCATTTTCAATGCTTCTATGTCTTCCAACCTCTCAGTTTCCACCATTGAGTGCAGAGAGTCAGTATATGTTAAGTAGAGACATACGATGTCTCTCTTTCATAGCCTGGCTTGCATCACTGAGGAGCAAATTTTCCATATTCATTCACTCTCTATTGAATGCCAGGGTCTTGTTTTTTTTTTTGTTTTTTTTTTTTTTTTTTTTTTAATGGCTGAGTTGTATTTCATAGAGTACATGTGCCACACTTTTTCAATGCATTCATCTGTTTGTGGACACTTGGGTTGGTTCCATGTCTTAGCAATTGTAAATAATGCTGCAATAAACATAGATGTGCAAATACTTTTCTGACTAAGCATTCACCTATTCTTTGGGTGGAGACCCAGGAGTAGAATTGTTGGATCAGATGGTAGTTCTATTTGTAGGTCTTCGAGGAACCTCCATATTGTTCTCCGCAGTGACTGAACCAATTTATATTCTCACCAGAAATATAGGAGAGTTCCCTTTTCACCACATCCCTGCCAGTACTTATCATTTATTGTTCTTTTTTTTTTAACCTTTGCCATTTAGACTAGGGTTAAGTGTTATCTCATTGTGGTTTTGATCTGCATCTCCCTTATGATGAGGGATGTTGATCATTTTTTCCCTTCTGCCCATTCACGCCTTCCTTAGAGAGTTGTTTATTCAGCTCCTTTTCCATCTTTTAATTGGATTAGTCATTTTTTGGGGGGGTAAGACACTTGAATTCCCTTTGCATTTTGATTATCAGTCCCTTATCTGAAGTTAGTTTACAAAAATATTGTCCCATTCTGAGGGTTGTCAATCTACACTAATCATTGAGTCTTTTGTTGTGCAGAAATTTCTTAATCTGAGGTAATCCTCATTTGTCTATTTTGAGGATTATTACCTGTGTTTTGGTGGTGTTATTTAAGAACTTTTGCCTACTCCATGTCTTCCAGAGTTTCTCCAGTGTTTTCCCCTAGTAGTTTTATAGTTTGAGGTCTTAGGTTCAGATCTTTGATCCGCTATGTATTGATTTTTGTAAATGATGAGAGATAAGGGTGCCGATTCGCCTTTCTGCAGGTGGACACCCAGTTTTTCCATCACCATTTGCTAAAGAGGTGATTACCTCTTTACCATTACCCAGTGATTTGACTGATACCCTTTGTCAAAAATAATTTGGCTGTATATTTTAGAGTTTCTTTCTGGGGTCTCTATTCTGTTCAATTTGTCCACATATCTGTTTTTGTGCCAGTACCATGCTGTTTTGATTATCACAACTTTGTAATGTATTTTAGAGTCAGGGAGTGAGATGTCACCCACTCCACTCTTGCGCAGAATTGCTTTGGAAATACAGTGTCTTTTATGATTTCAGATAAATTCTATGATCATCTTTCCTAGACCGGTGAAGAATGTCTCTTGTCATTTGATGAGAATTGCATTAAATATGTAAGTTAATTGGGGTAGAATTGACATTTTGATTATATTAATTCTCCCAATCCAGGAGCAAAAGATGTCCTTCCACATTTTTGCATCATTTTCAATTTCTTTTTAAAGATTTTCACAGTTTTCCTTGTAGAGGCCCTTGACTTCCTTGGCTAGATTTAGTCCTAGGTATCTTATACTTCTTGTGGCTATAGTAAATGATATTTATTTCTTCAATTCTGTCTCCGTCTGCTTCTTGTTGGTATATAGAAATGCTATAGATTTTTGTTTGTTGATTTTGTATCCTGCCACTTTACTGTTTTCACTTATTACTTCCAGAAGTTTTTTTCATGGATACTATTGGGTCTTCTATGTATACAATCATGTCATCTGCAAGCAGAGATAGTTTCAACCCTTCTTTCCCGAATGCCTTTTATTTTATTCTCTTATCTGATTGTGTTGGCTAGGATTTCCATAACTATACTGAAAAGGAGTGGAGAGAGTGGGCAGCTTTGTCTTGTACGAGTAATTGGTGGAAAATCTTTCAGTTTTTTTCTCATTCTGCATAAAGTTAGCTATAGGTTTTCCATAGATGGCTTTTATTAATTATTATTATTATTATGGCTTTTATGATTCTTCCATACCAATTTTGCTGGGAGTTTCAATCATGAAGGGATGTTGTGTTTTGTCAAATGGTTTATCTACTTTGATTGAAATGATCATATGGTTTTTATCTTTCTTTCCATTAATACGGTGTATTATGTTTATGGTTTTGAATATGTTGAACCTCTCTTGCATCTGTGAAATAAAGCCTACCTGGTTCTGATGATTAATCTTTTTTATATGTTGTTGGATACTGTTTGCTAGTATCTTATTAGAATTTTTGCATCTATATTTATCAGATATATTGGTCTGTAGTTTTTCTTTCTTTTCATATCCTTATCTGTTTTGGGAATGAGGGTGATGTAGGTGTTATAAAATAAATTTGGGAGGGTTCCTTCCTTTTAAATCTTTAGAAATAATTTGATAAGAATGGGGTTACCTCTTCTTTAAAAGTTTTATAAAATTCATAAGTGAAACCATCAGGACCTGGGCTTTTTTTGTTGGAAAGTTATTTATTACTGATTCAATCTCATTACTTGTATCAGTCTATTCAGTTTTTCTATGTCCTCCTTAGTCGATCTTGGTAGATTATATGTGTCCGGGAATTGTCCATCATCCCGGTTTTTTTGTTTGTCGGCATATAGATGGTCATAGCATACTCTAATGTTGTTTTGTATTTCTATTATGTCCATTGTAATATTGCTGCTTCATTGAGAGTTTGATTTATCTGGTTTCTTTCGTTCTTAATTAGTCTAGCTAATGATGTATTAATTTTGTTTATATTTTCAAAAAAACATATTTTTATTTTATTTTCTGTACAGTTCATTTATTTTCACTTTTATTTATTTTTGCTAGAATCTTCATTATTTCTTTTTTTGTGGCATTTTTTGGATTGTTGTTGTTGTTGCTTTTTCAGTTCCCTGAGGCATGATGTTAGGTTATCTAGCCACCTATCCTTCTCTTCTTACATGTGCTAATTGCTCTGAACTTCCCTCTTATGACCGCTTTTGTGGTGTCCCATAGATTTTAGAAACTCATGCACTCATCATTTGCTTCCATAAATCTTTTGATTTCAGTCATAATCTGTTCTGTAGTTGTGAGGTCATTCAGGGTAGGTTATTTAGTCTTCATGTATTTGTGTATTTTTGAGGATTTTTCCTAAAATTGATGACAAGTTTAATTCCATCATGGTCAGAGAAGACGCTGGATATAGTATCTATGCCTTTGAATCTGTAAAGGCATTTTTGTGCCCTAACATGTGGTCAGTCTTCAAGAAAGTACCCTGTGGGGAAGAGGAAAATGTGTATTTTGTGATTTGGGGGTAGAAAGTTTTATAAATGTCTATCAAATTCATCTGCTTTATGGTATCATTTAGGTCCAGAATCTCTTTCCTTATTTTTTGTCTAATTGATCGGTCCAAAAGAGATAATGGTGTATTGATGTCCCCAACGATTAGTGTATTTCAATTTGTCTCCTCTCTTAGATCTAGCAGTCCTTTCTTCACATATTTGAGAACTCCTAACTTGGGTGCATAGATATTAATAAGTATTATAATCTTCTTGATTAATTAGCTCTTTTACTATTATATAATGCCCTTCTTTGTCTCTTTTTACAGTTTTTGCCTCTATTTTGTCTGAAGTCAGTATCGCAAGTCCCACTCTTTTTTGGTTTCCACTGCATGGTATATCTTTTTCCAAACTTTCACTTTTAATCTATGTATGTCTTTATCCATAAGGTGGATTTCTTGTAGACAACAGATAGAGCAGATAGAGGGTTTCTGCTGTTGTGGGTTTTTTGTTTGTTTTTGTTTGTTTGTTTGTTTGTTTTCCATTCAGGCAGTCCATGTTTCTTGATTGTAGAATTTAAACTATTAACATTCAACATTATTATCCATATTTCTGTACTTGTCCCTACCACTAATTTGACCATTTTCTTCATTGTTTTTGTTCTCTTATATCTGTCTGTCTGTCTGTCTGTCTGTCTTTAGTCTTCTTGGTATAGCACCCCCTTCAGAACTTCTTGAAGAGCTGGCCTAGAGTTGGCAAATTCTTTCAGGTTTTATTTATCTGAGAATGTTTCCATTTTTTCTTCCAATATGAAGGACAATATTACTGGGCATAATAATCTTGGTTGAAATTGTTTTTTATTTAATACTTTGAATATATTTCCCCATATTTTTTTCCTTGATTGCATTATTTCTGACAAGTGGTTCCATGTTAGACTGATGGGACAATCTTTGTAAGTAACTTGGTATTTCTCTCTTGCCAATTTTAGTATTTTGTCTTTGTCTTTGGTTTTGGCCAGTCTGGTATAATGTGTCATGGAGAAGATCTTCTTGGGTTAATTCTGTTTTGGGTCCTTTGTATTTCTTTGGTCTGGATGTTTAAACGTTTTTCTAGCTTGGAAAGCTTTCTTCCAGGATTTCATGGAGTAGGTTTTCAATGCCTTTAATAGTTTCTTCACCTTCTAGGGTACCAATTATTCAGATGTTTAAATGTTTAATGGAACATAGTATTTCTCATATATTATCCTCATTTTTTTTTATTTTCCTCTATCTTTTTGGTGTTTTTTTTTTTTTCTAGGTCAGTGGTTTTGTTTTCTACATCCAAGATCTGATCTTCTGTATTATCTAATATGTTTTCAATACACACACCTGGTGTAATTTTTCAAGGTGCCAGGTCCAGGACTCAAACCACAGACAACCATGTGGTAATCCACCATGCCACTTGCTGACCCTGAGACCAACTTTTTTATATGTCACATATGAGTGAGATCATGAAGTATTTGTCTTTCTATATATGGCTTACTTCATCTTACATAATGCCTTGTAGGTTCATCCACATTCCCACAAATGACAGGATTTCAATATTTTTATGGATGAATAGTATTCTGTTATGGATATATACCACATTTTCTTTATCCATTCACACATTATTGGACACCTCTGTTGATATCATGTCTTGGCTTTTGTGATTAGTACTGCAATAAATATAGAAATGTAGGTATTTCTTCAATATACTGATTTCATTTTCTTTGATATATACCAAGTAGTGGGATCACTGAATCCTATTGTACTTTTATTTTTCATTTTTGGTGAACCCTCCATACTGTTTTTCATAATGGCTATACTAATTTACATTCCCATCAATAGTGTATAGGGCTTCTGCTTTCTCCACAGCCTCACTGACACTTGTTATCTTTTGTCTTTTTGATAAGAAGGGGACAATGGTAAGGTTCAGTAATCCCTCTACTCAATATATATCCAAAAAAAGAGGAAATCGGTACATGAAAGACATTTGCACTCAAATGTTTGTTGCAGGACTGTTCTTCATAACCAAGATGTGAAATCAACTTAAGTCCCCTTCAACAAACAAATAGGCAAAGAAAATATGGTGTGCATATATACATAAAGGAATACTTTTCAACCATTAAAAGGAATAAAATCCTGTCATTCTAGACACTATGTGCAAATCTGGAAGACTTCATATTAAGTAACAAAAGCTAGACACAGAAAGAGAAAAATTACATGTTCTCACTCACATATAAAAACTAAAAAAGTTGACCTGAAAGAAATAGAGTAGCGGGGCCAGTAGGTGGTGTGGTTGTTAAGGTGCTGGATTCCCACATGGTAGACTGTGGTGAGAGTTCTGGACTCAACAGCTTAAAAATCACGCCAGGCACAGGTGCACACATGCCCTGAGAGAGGAGAAGAGTTTGTGGCATGGCCAGCCACTCCTTAGAGGATGATTTACTTTCCCTCTGTCTCTCTCTGTCCTATGGCAAAGAGAGAGAGAGAGAGAAAAGAGAGTAGAATAGTAATTACTAGAGGCTAGAAAGGGTATAAGGGAGAAGGGGATAGAGAAATGCTGGTTAACTGATACAAAATTAGGCTCAATAAAAGGAACAATTTCTAGAATTCTATAGCACAGAAGGGTAAGTATTACTAACAATAATTTATTGTGTAAGTAAATAGCTAAGTACTAAAATAAAGGATATCTAAAAAAAAAAAAAAAAGAGGATTTTTAAGTTTCATTTATTTTATCCATGAGTGAAAGAGAGAGAGAGGCAAAGAGAGATAGGCACCCCCAACTTGGTATCCATGCCACAATCCATGCAGCCTCAGCCAGCACAGATTATGAGCACACATGCCTATGTCCAGCACATACAGACAGGTCTGGGGATGTGAACCTCAGTGGGTCTAACATCTCAGACCATTGTGTTACCACTACACCATTGGCTGGCTTGAGCGAGAATTTTGAAGGTATTGAGCACGAGGTAATCATAAATGTTTGAGATAATAAATATGCTAAGTTCCCCGATTTGATCATTATGCACTGCATTCATGTACTGAAAAAAGTTATATTAAATTCAATAAATATGTATAATTATTGGATCATTGAAAAAGTCATGGCACATTTTTAAATAGAAAAATAAGTCATAACTTTTCTGACAACCCAATATTATATATCAGTAAAAAAAAGGAGGGAGCAGCAACATTTCTTCCTCAGTTAGGTAATTGTTAAAATGAGAAGTCCAGGATTGCAATGTGAGTAAGAAACCCAAGTGAAGCGGACTAAGAGGAACCAAAAACAAAATTGTTATAGACTTCTGGAACTGAAGGGCATAAATAAGCACAGAGGTTGACACCTGCTCCTTCATGGAGAACTCTATGAAATGAGAATTCTGAAGACAGGTGACTGCATGAAGCCTCCCAAGACAAAAGAGTAAAGAAAGAGGCAAGAGTGAGGCAATGTCTCTGTTAATGGTTTGTGATGATAAGGATGAGTTAGTTTCCCAAAGGCCAAGCGCAGAGCAAGGAAGATAGATACGCTGTATCATCTTGGTGGAAACCTGACAGTCTGTAGAAGGTCAATCAGGGTGGAAGACCCCATTATTAAGTGACTGGAGACAAGAAATGAAGTGAATTATAAGGATCACAAGAATTCTCCCAAAGGAATGCAGTGTCCACTTTAGGGAATGATTCCATGAGGAACTCCTTTGAATCTTTTGAAGAGACTGCAAATATTGATATGCCCCAAAGGGTCAGCACTTCAAGCTACAAATATCACAAAACATGAAGAATACTTTTGATTCTTTTCTCTATGTAACCTTCTCTCACTGCATCCCAGAAAAGAAGAAGAAAGCAAAAGAGGAGTGGAAGTATGTGAGGTAGGACAAGGTACAGCATATTCTTGTTCCCTGAATCCGGGCCATGCTGTGGCAACAGACAGTCTTTGAATTAGATAGAAAACTCAGTTTTGAGTTGGACTGGACTAAGTTTAATATCAGAAAGTGACAAGAAAGTATCTGCCTAAGTGTGAAGATGTTTAGACAAGCAGGAAGAAGAGTCAAAAGAGACATTTGAGGACAAAGATTGGAGAAAATTAAACCATCTCCTGATTGTGGCATCACTGAGTTCAGCTCATCCAATAAAGCAATCGTGGCAGTCACAGCTTCGTCTTGCTAGCCAAGTCAAAACTTCAGGGTTTGTTAGTTAAAAACTGGAATACTTTTGGAAAAAAAAATTTAAAAATAAATCTTCAATTTATGGTAAGACTAAAGTATACATGTGTAACTAATTTTCCATTAAAGCTCTTCCCCACATCTCCTCCTCTTTCTTCCTACACTAAGTTACCACCACATCCTTTCTTCTACATGGACTCCAAGAGGTAGAATCAGGTCAAGAAAAATTACCTGGAGTTTTTTTATAAGCAAAGGGCTAATGCAATGATGGTGTGGCCCAGGTCACACATACAATCCTCCTCTTCATGTATTCGAATCCTTCAACTCATTTTTAAAGAGATTTTTTCCCCTAAAACAAAGCTAAACTTTTCACTCACTTCCTCAGAACTCTAAAAAAAAAAAAAAAAATTCAGTGAGATTTTTTTGCTACAGGGCACATGCACTTGCCAAAGAAACAAAGAGACAAAAAGTGAAAAATCACCACTCCCCTTTGGGGGGGGGAGGGGATTGGCCATACCACAATCCCTTCTCACTCCTGCTCTCAGGATTTTGGATACACATGCACACATGACCAGCGTGAGTTTTAAGCCACCATGTCTGAGAATTGAACCATGGTTGACTTACATGAGAGTCCAGCGACATAAGCATTATACCATATGATGGTCCCTAGAACTCTTAATTAGTAATCATTGTCTACCACAGTTGTTTGAGTACTAAATCTTAGCTAGACACTTGACTCTCTCAGTCATCCAATCCCAAACTGCCTTTCCAGCATAACAGCCCATACATTGTACATTTTAGAGAAATGAAATAGCTTCCTTTACTTTTATTCTTTCAACAAACTCAGTTTATGAAGGGTGAAAGCTAATTATTCATTCATAGGTATTTACTGAACACCATCTATATGATAGGCAATATACTTGGTATGATGTGGTAAACAAAACCAACCTGGCCCCTTTCCTCACAAACATCAATGAATTTATAATAAAGATAGACAATTAAGAGATAATTAAGCAAATAATTAATTATTGCCATTGAGATATGTGCTGTAAGATTCCAGACTGCTATGAGGACAGACAATGACAGATCGAGGTAGGTTATATCACCAATCCCTATCGCACCTTCTCTTCCCTTGGCAGTTACTACTAGAAATCATCCTTGGCATGACCATGAATATCTGGGGAAGAACTAAAGGAAAAGTAACATCTTCTTTCAGGGACTCATTTACCAGGGGCCCCATCTATATGCAGAAAGAGATTCTCATCCGAGAAACCCACCCAAGAACTCAAGCCACCAATGTGCTTCCCCTTGTGGTTTTCTCACTTTTATTGATCATGCATCTACTTTACTTTTCAAAATTCCCTTCTATTCCCTCAGCAAATATTCAGACAGCATATCACGTGTCTCTGCACATGCTGAAAAGCACTTCTCTGATGTCTGTGTCTAAATCCTCTAACTCTATGCCATCTCATACAGCAAGTGTCCCTGATTCCCCCAAGTCGGGAATGTTTTCTGATCATCATTGCACTTAAATGTTAGAGAAAGAAAAGGGGAGGAGAGGAAACTGGAAAGAGTAGAGAGTATTGAGACTTGATGACCTGGAGGACATCAAATCTCAACCCCTGATCCTCAGTGGTGCCCCCTAGGTAGCTGCTTTCAAAAGCAGGTTATAGAGTGACGAGACATTTAAGATACAGTCACTGTCTCCATTGAGCTTCTCGAAATAGAGGAGGGAAAAGTGTTGTAATCTGGTTAGACATGTTTTTATAAAGAATGTAAGAATACTAAGTTAATTGAGCCAGTTCTAAAATTCATAAAAGATTTGAAGTGGTTAAATATATATTATGTTATATGATCCAACTTAGTATTTTTAAATTGGACAGTATTGACTTTAAAGTGTTTTTCTCCAAGTTTTCAAAATAGTCAATGCTGAAATAGCACCCGTCAAAATGTATCTCGTGACTGTTATAACAAGCTTGTCCTAGATACAAGAAACTAATTGTAGAGTCTGTTTTTCTCTCTTTTCTATAAATACATTCTAAACAAAGGGTTATGGGTTTAGCTAAATAAATATTAATACATTCCTTGAGAAAACAAATGTCTTTCATAAGATTTCACTCTCTTGGCACCATCTCTACCATAGCCAGAGCAATAAAAAATTTAATCTTGTCCAAAATATAAATTTTTAGTGACATTGGGATTTCTAGGAAGCGGTCACTGCACACCAGTTTGTCGAAGGAACGTCTTTCACCTAAGAACTTGACTGAGTCTTCTAATGGAAAAGTTGTACACACTTATGTCTGTGTGTTTAGTGGTGAACTGATCTTTTGAATCGGTGAGTCACAGTCGTTTCTTTTCTAAGTCTTTGAGATTATCCAACCTTCCAGAAAATTGCAAATGTTGACAGTCAGCCCATTGTGGGTTAAGCAACGTTCATTGGGAGCCTGATCATGCATGATTAATCACGGTTCAAATCCAGGACCTGGTGGCTTAAAAAACATGTTGGGAACATGTACGTGCATTCCCAAAATCCCAATAGGATGGAGAAGTGGCGGAAAAGAATTGTGACATGACCATGCCCTGTAGAGAGTGCTTTGTTTCTCTCTCTATCTCTCACAAGCATATGTGCCCTCTGGCAAGGGAAAAAAAAAAAAGGTTGTGCTAGAATCACAGAGCCAATCTTATTACAAAAACAAATAATTCAAGATCACAATAAAAGAATACTGAATGTCCTAAGTCGTTATCAATAAATCTGCTTGGTACTATGGAGCTGAAACAACATAAAGGCAACTATACAATCTCTTTCCTGACCTCGTCATATTCTGACAACTAGTGGAAATGACAGAAAGCAGTCTATAGTCTAGCGCCGGGGTCCTGAACCCCCAGGCTATGTATCAGTGCCTGTCCATTGGGCAGTTGAGTGACATTTCATCTGTATTTGTAGCCACTGCCATTGCTCACATTGCTTCCTGAGCTCTGCCTCCTGTCAGATCAAATGCAGTAATGGATTTTCATGGGAGGGGAAAACCTACAGTTACATAATTGTTTCATTGTATATTGCAATGCGGGTTGTGGTGGAAATGGAATGCAGGGTAGATGTAGCTTGGGTCATCCCAGGACCAATCTCTACTCCTCACCATCCATCCATGAAAGGATTATTTTCCATAAGGCCAGATTCTGGTGTCAGAAAGGCTGGGACTACTGGTCTAACAGTGCATATGGTCTAGCAGTCAAGAGTGTACATTCCAGAGTCACACCAATAGGGATTCAGACCTTATCTCTGCAACTCCAAAGCTCAATTTTCTTACCTATAAAATTATCACAATAGCTGAACTATGATATAATAATGTTGTGAAGATCAAATGATGATGTGTAGCATACTTAGCACAGCAAAAAGCATAGAGTAAGTGTTCAATAAATATTATTTGTTATATCATTTTTACTACAGTAGATAGTATATATTATTATTATTATTCCCAGAATTACCCATTGCCAAGGATCTAAGTTATTTTCATTATCCATCCATCTCCTCCCACTCTGTGAGGAACTCAATCCAATAAAAATTCCATATGGCTAAAGGTCAGTGATACATGGTTGTGGTGATAGACAGCAAGAGTAAATCAAAGGATTATATCAATGGAATCTTGTAGGGAGACAAAAATATGCATTGTATGGTCAACCCTTTGATTTTTTTTTTTGCTATAGAACACATATGCTCACTATGTATATATTATTAGAGAGAGAGAGAGAGAAAGGGGTGTGTGTGTGTGTGTATATA
>NW_006159773.1:1411683-1413350 GCF_000334495.1 Tupaia belangeri chinensis
ATATATGGGAGAGAGAAAAAGAAGAAAGTGATATTTACACACACACATATATATAGTGAGCACACATGTGCCCAACATACTAGACTTTAGCTGTGCTATTCGCCACAAAGGATCCCGCCACCTTAACCACCACATCTCCTGACTGTCTATTTTTTATCAGCCTAAAGAAAGTTCAGTAATATACTCACGTCTTCAAATATCTTTTAAGAAATTAAAATTAGATCAATTATTCAATAAACATTTATTAATTACCTACTATATGCTTGCCATAAATAATATTGACAGCCTTTGCCTTCATGGACTTCATCTTCTAGCAAGAGACATAAACTTATAGAATTAATTATTTTCTTGGAGTTGTAATGAAATGATCCAGAGAATAAAAAAGGTATGCTAAAAAGTACACTGAAAGTGACTTTTCTGATTACAGACTGTGGAGGTCAAGGAAGGTGTCTCTGCAGAAATGGTGCTGAGACAGATCTTAGGGAGAAACTGTCAATACTGGGAAGGCAATTTTGGGGGAAAAACAGTGTGTGTTCAGCCCTTGAAGCTGGAAGGAGCTGATACAACTGAGAACTAAAAAACGTCCTGAGCAATGGAGCTGGAAGGTGAAGGGAAGACTGACAGGAAAGGAGGCCTGTGGTGGAGGCACAGGCCACATCATGCTAGGGTTGTAAGGAAACTGTCTGTCATCAGAACAACGCTTGGAGAGCTGCCTCTGTGCTCTAAAATACCAACCCAATGCACCTTCAAACTAAGACTGCTTGATATGGAGAATGCTTGCCAGGGGAATAATGGTACTGGATATAAAGTAAGAACTTTTTTCATTTAAAAGAGTAGAAAATGGGGGACCAGCAGTTGGCATAATGGCTATGTCACTGAACTTCCATGTAGTCGATTGCGGTTCAAGTCCTGGACCCAATGGCTTAAACTCCCACCAAGTGCATGTTCATGCGTGCCCAAGATCCCAAGAGGAGAATTGGGGAGAATGGATTGCGGCTTGGGCATCCCCCCAGGAGGTGATTTCTTGCTTTCTGTTTCTCTGTCTCTCTCCTTCTTTCTGGTGAGCACATGTGTCCTATAGCAAAAACCTCTCCAAAAAAAGCATAGTAGAAAATGGAATAACCTAATTTTTGAATAATTTAAGTGAGGGTTCAGATTCTTTCAGAATGGGAAAAGAAGTAATCTTATAAGTTGCTTTAAGATGGAAAGGGTAGAAAAATGGTAAGAATGGGTGCTGAGGGAACAGCAGATGGCATAACAGTTATGCCACTGGATTCCTACATGGCCAACCATGGTTCGAGTCCTGGATCTGGCAGCTTGAAACTCACACTGGACATGGGTGCATGCATGCCCCAAATCCCAAAAAGATAATGGAGAAGAAGGAATTATGGTGTGGCCACACACCCCCACACCGGGGCAGATGATTTTTTGCTTTCTGTCTCTCTGACAAGCACACATGCCCTATAGTAAAAATCATTCTTTTTTTTTGCATAGATTAAGTTTTTTTCAAATAAATTTTTTTCCTCTTATTATTTTCATTTCATTTTCTTCCATACATTCAATCACATTATTATTTGTCTTACAAAATGGATATTTCAACAGGTAAACATTTCTCCCTAGTACTGTTGATAAAACTACGAAATATCTTCAACAGATAATACCACACC
>NW_006159773.1:1414076-1431017 GCF_000334495.1 Tupaia belangeri chinensis
TCCCTATCCCAATGTCTCTCAATTTTCCCCGGTGTTTTCCAGGAGCAGTTTTATAGTTTGAGGTCTTAGATTTAGATCTTTGATCCACCTTGCCTTGATTTTTGTCAAAGGTGAGAGATAGGGGTTCAGATTCATCTTTCTGCAAGTGGAGATCCAGTTTTGCCAGCACCATTTGCTGAAGAGGTTTTCCTTTTCCCACTGGATTGACTGGTACCCCTTGTCAAAAATCAGTTGGCTGTATGTTTGAGAATTCATTTCTGGGGACTCTATTCTGTTCCATAGGTCCACCTGTCTGTTTCTGTGCCAGTACCATGCTGTTTTGATTACCACAGCTTTGTACAAAGTATATTTTTGGGTCAGGGAGCAAAAATCATTCTTAAAAAAAAAAAAAAATGGGAGATGAGACAAAATTTCATAAGGATTTCCCAGGATGTTTCACGTTTTGCAAGTGAAGCATTGACTCTCTTTTTTTCCCTCTAGACCATCATGTCAAAGATAGCCGTATTTGAATAGACTTGGAAGATAGACCCTCCAGATCAAAGGGTCGCTGTGCATACTGCCCATTAGAAAAGATTAGGGCTCCCTAATCTCAGAGTTCCTCTTCTTTAAGGCAACACATTGCATATACAAAACACTCTTCATGCTTCCCTCTGAGATTTGGGGTGAGAGATAGAACAATTAAAAGAGGTCAGGGTCAGCAGGTGGCATGATGGTTAAGGCACTAGACTCCCAAATGACCAACCATGATCTTAGTCTCAGACCTGGTGGCTTGTTTTCTCTCTCTCTCTCTCTGTTTCTCTCTGGTCAAATTAAAAACAACAATAATAATAACAACAACAAGTAAAATAAAATTTAAAAATAAATGTTTTAAAAAAAGAAATAAAAGGAGAGTCTACATAGCACTCATAGACTTTGGAGTCAGGCTGCATGGATTATATACCAGCTATGCACTTTCTAAAGGCTTGTCATCCTCTTTTAAGAAATAGAATAAAAGGAAATACTTCTTACCTTGTTTTATGATGACAACTTGACTGTTCAAGTCTTGGGCCCAGCAGCTTCAAAATTACACCAAGCACATGTACATACATGCTCAAAATCCTGAGAAGAGAAGGGACCGTGGCATGGCCATATCCCCTGATTTCTCACTTTCTGTCTCTCTGTCTCTCTCTCTTTGTCCCTATAGCAAAAATCTCTCCTTTAAAAAAAGAAAAGAAAATTTTAAAGGTGCTATATATAATATCATAAAAAAACAAGAGGAAATCTAAGTAAAGATGTTTTAAAACTATACACAGAAACTAAATCACAGTGAAAAAAATCAAAGATCTAAGTAAGTAGAATATGCCAAATTCATGCTTTCAAAGACTCAATAATGTAAAGATGTAACTCACCCAAATTGAACTACAGATTTTAATTCAATTGAAATTTTGATAAAACCCAATTATTATTGTTTGGTGGAAATTTGGTGCAAACAATCTAAAGTTCAAATGGAAGGACTTCTGTTTCTAGAAATATATAGTAGACATACATTTTTCCTAATCTTTCAGTTTGATACAACTAAATACATTAGACATTATGTTTAAAGCAAGCAATAAAAAGATTCTCACAGGCAGAGAGTGGTTGGTGACTTCAAGACACAGTGGTAAGATTACTGGGTTTTCTTTTTGCCTCATACTCCAACTGAGTCCTAGAAAGTCAGCAACTCAAAAATGGCAGTGAGTACAAACAGGAAAAAAGGAGTTAAATAGAGACTGCTTTTTAGCCTCAGGACAAGGGAAAAGACAGCCAAGCAAGACAGAAAAACAATGGACAATAATTGCTCCACTTCAGCCCAACATCCCAGGAAAAAACTGTGATTCTCAAACCTTTCCCCACCAGAAAAGGTTAAGTGGAGGGCCCAGGCTCTAAACCCCCTCTACAGTGGTGTCAGAAAAAAATCAAGCACGTCTTAGCCTCCATAACTAGGCTACACCATACTGAACTGCAGTGCTAGAAGCCACATGGCTGGCTGCAGGTTCAGATTCTGAGTTGACCTGAAACTTGCTGAGCACACTCCCAGGACCCTGGACAGGAGGGGATCACTGTGTGACAAGACCCTGTTGATGGTGTCTTTTCCCCAAATCCTCGTCCCTCTCCCTCTCTCTCTTTATAGATAAATAAATAAACTTTTAATAATATACTTTGTAAAAAAGAGGATTAAGAAATCAGGTGAGAAACTGGAAATTTCATCCCTACCAGGTAGTAGCAGACCCTTCCCTCACCAGCTCATGGAAGAGTATATAAAAGTCTGGACTTCCTACCCCAATTGGCAGTAATGAGGCAACTTATTCACTCATCCTCACCAAAGAAGACATAGTAATCTTAAATATGTATGTATCAAACCACAGAGCTGCAAAATATGAGAAGCAAACTGATACAACTGAAAGGAGAAGTAGACAAATTCACCACTGTAGCTGGAAACTATGATTTAACAGCTCTCTCTCTCTCATCAACTGACAGAACAGAACAGAAAAGCAGGTGAATTTTGAATTCAACACCATCATCAGCCAGCAAGATCTAACTGACATGCATAAAATGTTCAGCCCAACAATAGAATGTACATTCATTTCAATTTCCACACACTGCATGTCAAGATAAACGATATCCTGCTTCACAAAACAAACCTGAACAACTTTCAAAGAATTTAAATTACACAGACTGGGTCCTCCTACCATAATAGAACCAAACCAAAAATCAATATCAAAAAGATGGCAGGAAAAATCTTCAAATGCTTGAACACTGAACAATATACTTCTGCACAATCCATGGGTCAAATTGGAAGTCTCCTAGGAAAAATTTTTGAGTGCACTGAATTAAATGAAAGTGAAAACACAACATATCAAAATTTCTTTTTCTTTTTTGGGGGGGAGAGGTTTTCGCTATAGGGCGCGTGCGCTCACCAGACAGAGAGAGACATAGAGACAAAAAGCGAGAAATCACCCCCCAGGGGGGATGGTCACGCCGCAATCCCTTCTCCTCCATTCTCCTCTCGGGATCTTGGGCACGCACGCACACGCGCCCAACATGAGTTTTAAGCCACTGGGTCCAGGACCCGAACCGCGGTCGACTACGTGGGAGTCCAGTGACATAGCCATTACGCTAACTGCTGGTTCCCAACACATCAAAATTTCTGAGACAGTTAAAGCAGTGTGCTGACAGAAATGTGTATCACTAAATGTATGCTTAAGAAGATCAAATCAATAATCTAAACTCCCATCTCAAGAACTAGGAAAAGAAGGGGAAAATGAACTAAAGCATGAAAGTCAAAGGAATAAATATGGAAGAAGATATCAGCGAATTTGAAAAAATCAGTTTTTTGAAAAGCAAAAACTACTCCAACTTGTCTAGTATGAAATTATTTCAATAGCCAAGAAAGTGAATCTTTAATTTAAAAATTTCCAAAAACAAAAATCTCCAGACTCAGATGATTTTGCTGAAGATTTCTATCAAACATTTTAATAATTTAAAACAGTTATACAAAATTTCTTCAAAAAAAAAAACTAGAAGAGTGAACTTTTTTTATTAGTCAGGGATTTCTGTAGAAACAGAACAAACAAGTGTGTGAACACACATGTGTTTGTAAATTGGAGATGGCAGAGTTATTTTAAGAAACTGGTTCATGTGATTATGAGGCTGCCAGTTTGAAACCTGTAAGGCAGGCAGGTCAGGAAAGAGTTGATGCTGCAGTTATGAAAAAAAATTTAATTTTCTTCCTGAAATCTAACTCTTTCCTCTTATAAACATCAACAGATTAGATGAGGCCCACCACATTGTTGAGGATAATATGCTTTACTCAAAATCTGCTGATTACATCTTCAAAAATACCTTCAGAGCAACATCTAGACTGGCATTTGATCAAACAACTGGGTTTTATAGACTAGTCAAGTTGATATATAAAATTAACAACCATAACTTCCCAATTCATTTTATGAAACTGACATTAGACATATTTCCAAATAAGATAAAGACAATACAAAAAAAAATCTGAGATAAATATCTGCAAAAATCCTCAACATATCTAGATAAATAGAGTTCTGGAATATACAAAAATATTATACACCACGACCAAGTAAGGGTTTATTCCAAGAACACAGAGATAGTTCAATATCTGAAAAACTACCAATGAAATCCACCAGACAGTGACTAACATAGAAAATTTCTATGATCATATCAGTTAATGAAGTAATGATTAGACCATCTGTCAACACTCAGCTCCTATTTATGATTTAAAATTTTCAGGAAAAAATAGAGATAGAGAACTTTCTCAAATTGATAGAGTATCTACAAAACATCTAAAATCAGCAGTATACTTTGTGATTTAAAAATAGAATGCATTTCTCCTGAGATTGGGAATAGGCAGAGTTATATTCTTCCACCCCTCTTATTTAACACTGTGCTGCAATTTCAGCCAGTGCAATGAGGCAAGAAAAAGAAAGAAAAGCCTTAGAGATTGAACAAGAAGAAATAAAGCTGCCCGTATTTGGACAAGATGTGATTGCCAAGGTAGAAAATCACAAATAATCTGTAAAAATCTCTTAGAACTAAAAAGTTCAGCAAGTTCATAAAATACAAGAGCAGCATATATAAATCAAAAGTATTTCTGCATGCTAACATAAATCTATAAATAAATAAAATTTTAAAATATAATATCATTTGTGGGGCCAACAAGTTGTGTAGTGGTTAAGGAACTGAACTTTCATATGGTCAAGAGTGGTTCGAGTCCTAGACCTGGTGGCTCAAACATGACACAAGGTGTGTATGTGTGTTACCAAAATCCCAGGAAAAGAATGGAAGAGAGGGGATTGAGGCATGGCCCAGCCCTGTTCTTTCTCTCTCTCTCATCGTCTAGCAGGAAAAAATGTTATTAAAAATTCAACAAAGATATCCTATAGCTAACAATAAGATTATTCTAAAATATATATGGAAAGATAATCTAAAATAGCTAAAATAATTTTGTTAAAGAGGAATAAAATGGAAAGAGTTGCTTTACCTGATCTCAAGAAAAATGATATAACTACAGTAACCAGCAATCTTTGGCACTGGCAGAAGGACTGAAATACAGATTAAAGGAAAGAACGTAGAACCCAGAAATAGCTCTGCACAAGTACAGTCAACAGATGTTTTTTGCAAAAGCAAAAAATTTTTTGCAAAATGCAAAAGCAATTCAATGAGGGAGGGATAGTATTTTAAGCAAATAGACCTGATACAATTGGATATCTATTGGCAAAAAAGAAAAAAAATAAAACTTATCTAAGCATTACACATTATATAAAAGTTATCTCAGAATAGAGCACAGATTTAAATGTAAGACATAATACCATAAAATGTTTCAAAAATAACATAGGAGACTTAAAATATGGTGATTATAGTAAATAATGATATATTATAAACTTGAACATTTCTAAGACAGAAGATTTTAAGTGTTCTTTATCACCAATAAATATGTTACTACATACATTAATTAGTCCCATTAGCCATTTTACAATGCATACATATTTCAAAACATGTACACAAATTTTTGTCAATTTTAAAAATAAATGAAGATTTTTAAAAAGTGAAATATATGAGATAATCTTAGAACTAAAGGGACCTAGGATTGTATAAACAGTTTTTAAACATGATGTCAAAAGCACAACCCATAAGAAAAAAAGATTAATACATTAGATTTCATCAAAATTTTAAAAAAAAATTTTTCTCAGAAAGAGCCTAGTAATAGAATGGGAAGACAAACTACAAACTGAGGAAAAATACACTCAAACCAAATCTAGGATAAAGAGGGACTTATATTTGAATATATTTTTAAAACTATGAAATTCAACAGATAAAAAAGCCAACTTAAAAATGAGTAAAAGACATAAAGAGACATTTTACTGAAGAGAATATATGGAGGGCAAATAAACACATAAAAAGATACTCAATATCACTAACCTTTAGAGAAGTGCAAATTAAGACCCAACGAGATATCACTATACATCTATTAAAAACAGCTAAAATACAACAGTGTTTTAGTTATCCCTATTCTTGTCATTGGTGAAAGAGGGAATTTCTACCCAGTTATGGGGATGGCAAACACATGAGACCCAATACTTGAAGATGAGATTCATGGCCATTTATCAATCCCATTTAAGGCTCCCTGTGCTCTGAGATTGAAAAATGAGGCAATTTGCTTATGGGATTTGTTAAAAGTTTAATATCAGAGGGTAACTTACAAATGGGAATTAGTGATCAGGAGAGGCTTATTCTCACACATGGGCAGCTTCAGGTTCCACTTCTCTAATGCCCTACCCTGCTGTGCCACACCAAATATCACTGTCCCCTCCCCTAGCAAGCAGAAACCTGTAAAGGAGCTGAACAATAAATAGGGAAGAACCTGGGAGGGAAGATCAAAGGTCCTTAGATTTCCTTCTGCTAAAGGCAGGGAAGCAAGTTACCTGCCAGGAAGTCAGACTGTTATAACTGAGGTCAATGGCCAGAGCTGTTTTCTCAGTTAGACTCTGAATGGCTGCCTCAGTCAGGTAAGAATTAAACTCAAGGGATCAATAGGTGGCATAACAGTTATGTTGCTGGACTCCCAGGTAGTTGACTGCGGTTTGAGTCCTGGACCCAACGGGTTAAAACTCACATCAGGCACATGTGCATGCGTGCCCAAGATCCTGAGAGGAGAATGGAGGAGAAGGGATTGTGGCGTGGCCATCCCTCTCTGGGGGAGGGGGGCAGGTGATTTCTTGTTTTCTGTCTCTCTCTCTTCATCTCTCCAGCGAGCACACATGCCCTATAGCAAAAATCTCTCTTAAAAATAAATAAATAAATAAATAACTCAAGTTAATGGCTTCCTGCTCAGAGCTAATACTAAATGACTAAGATGCCATGGAACAAGGGAGTGGCAGGAAGATGGCACAAGTTTGGTTCACTCACACAGCACAGCAGCCAAGTGAGAGGATGTCACCTGCCATGCAAGACTATACTGGTGTTGCACTCAAACACAGAGTAAACGAGCAGGGACTGTGGGAAACAGATATTGTAGGAGCAAAAGAATGGGGTGCTCCCTGGTTTTTACAGGAGGATGTGGCAGGGAATTGAAACCCATGACTCAGTGATAAGCATGAACTGAGCTTGGTCTTCCTGATAAGGAGTGTCATTTGGCTAAGAAATCTCATCCACTGGAACAGAGAGAGGAAGTGAACTTGCAACTAGGCTGTTCAAGGCCTTCCCATTTTACCTGTGTGTGAGGCAGCACATAATATTGAGCCTTAGTTTTTGGGCTTCATGCCACAATCCTGTCGACCCCAGAGTACATCAGCTTAAACCTTGGTAATGACTGGGACTTCCAGAGAATAGGAGACATACCTCTCTAGGAAGGAAAGTAGGAACTTAACCAATAAGGAGAGGATCACAGTGTCATAATGACTATTATTAGGGTTTGGAAAACTGCAGAGTCATTGGGAGACTACTGGTGGTATACTTTAGAATATTTGTGTAATATTATGCATTGCTTTCAAAACTGACCAGATCAGTTTCTTTCTTTGAGATGCTATTATTGTACAATGCTTTCTCAATGTTGTTCATCTACATACAGCAAGAAATCCCCTGTAATGAGCATACTCCTCCTTGGGCAGCTAATAAATAGTCTAAGGTTAGGTGATTGTCTAGTACCATCTGGGAGGAATCTTGGCTCTGAGTTAAGATTTATGGGGCTTAGAAGGGTTTTTGCATATCTGAGAGCATTTGCTTGTTGGCAGTAATGATTTTTAATTGTTGAGTTAAGTTAGAAATGTTTGGGTAACAGCAGGTGGCGTAAGGGTTATGATGCTAGACTCCCACATAGCAGACCATGGTTTGAGACCCAGACCTGGTGACTTACAACTCATGCTGGAGGACTAGGAGATGGCAAAATGGTTACATTCCTGGACTCCGATGTAGTTGGCTGAGGTTCAAGTCCTGGACTTGGCAGCTTAAAATTCACACCAGGTGCATGTGAGTGCATGCCCAAAATCCCAAGACGAGAACAGAAAAGAAGGGACTGTGGCATGGCCATCTCCCCAGGTGGTGGTGGGGGGTTGTGATTCCTTGCTTTCTGTCTCTCTAGCAAGTGCAGGTACCCTATAGCAAAAATCTCTTTAAAAAAACAAAAACAAAACAAAACAAAATTCATGCAGGGCATGTGTGTGTGCATGCCCAAGATTCAGAGAAGAGAATTGAGGAGAACAGATTGCAGCATGACCATCTCTCCTGGGCAGTGATTTCTCACTCTCTGTCTGTCGGTCTCTCTGATGAGTGTACGTGCCCTGTAGCAAAAATCTCTCCTAAGAAAAAGAAGTTAGTAATGTTTAAAGTGCCCAGTATGATGGGCACATGGATGAAGGAATTGGGAGCAGAACTTTATTCAGTAGGATATTGGATTTGAGGGGTGTTTATAGAAACTTACAGGTAGCTTGAAGCAAATGGTGTGCACTTACAGGGGGTGAAGTAGTGCAGGGGAAGCAGAGCATAGGGTAGCTGCCCCACTTCTTTGGACTGCAGTGGACCACATCACATTAAAGGAACTAAGGACAATGTGGGCATGAGCCTGGTGACTCTCTCATCAAGGCAGTAATATTGCCTCCCTGTCTTGTCTAGATGTATAATGCATGTAAATCCAGAATGGATAACATTGGGCCACACCATGGCAGCATGGGACAGGGAAAAAGGCATAGGACAGGATATTTGTCCCTATTGAACAAAGGACCTGATATCTTGTAGGCCACGTCCTACCTCTGTGGTATAGACCCAACCATAGGGTCTCTAGGAGTGGGCTTGATTGGCAGGCCCAGCAATTGTGGGTTTGTAGTGCCTAGGCTGAAATTCCATGCCATGACTAAAGCTTAGTGCGTCTGAGAGGGAGAGTCTGACTAGGTGAGGTTATGGGAGGATCCAGACATCCCCTTGTAGTTTTGAGGAACCAGGTGATTATCACTGTGCTGGTGGAGACCTAGCTTAGTATTGAGAGGTCACTGAACCCAACGGATAGCAGTTCCCTGTATGTTTAAGAAGTAAAAGGACAGAGATATCCTCTAAGTGACCTCTAAGGCAAGAGTAATGTCAAGGGAAGGAGTAGGAATCATTTAACAATTAGTGCTTGATGGCCTAATGGACTCTAGGTAGCTTAGAGTAGTGTTAGACTCATGTTTTGTTTTGTCTTAATTTTCTAGAGGGTGCGTGTGCTCTACAGAGAGAGAGAGAGACAGAGAGGGAGAAAGTGAAAAAACATACCACAGAGGGTGGTCACACCACAATCCCTTGTCCTTCATTTCTGCCTTTATAGGAGATTTTAGACAAGCACACACAGGCCCAGTGTGTTTTTCAAGCCACCAGGTCTTGAACTGCATAGTCTGCCATGTGGGATTCAGTCACCTTAACCACCACCCCACTGACTGACTCTTATGTGTTGTTTTACCCATGGTTTGGCAAAGGGTTTATATACCAGGGGAAGCTAAATTAGATATGCTACAAATTCCTGGGAAAGCAGAGTTCAGGATATAAAATTCCTAGAATCATATGCAGTGGGGGGTCCAGGGTCGCTGGTAGTGTAGAACTGTAATGTTTAAAGTGCCCAGTATGATGGGCACATGGATGAAGGAATTGGGAGCAGAACTTTATTCAGTAGGATATTGGATTTGAGGGGTGTTTATAGAAACTTACAGGTAGCTTGAAGCAAATGGTGTGCACTTACAGGGGGTGAAGTAGTGCAGGGGAAGCAGAGCATAGGGTAGCTGCCCCACTTCTTTGGACTGCAGTGGACCACATCACATTAAAGGAACTAAGGACAATGTGGGCATGAGCCTGGTGACTCTCTCATCAAGGCAGTAATATTGCCTCCCTGTCTTGTCTAGATGTATAATGCATGTAAATCCAGAATGGATAACATTGGGCCACACCATGGCAGCATGGGACAGGGAAAAAGGCATAGGACAGGATATTTGTCCCTATTGAACAAAGGACCTGATATCTTGTAGGCCACGTCCTACCTCTGTGGTATAGACCCAACCATAGGGTCTCTAGGAGTGGGCTTGATTGGCAGGCCCAGCAATTGTGGGTTTGTAGTGCCTAGGCTGAAATTCCATGCCATGACTAAAGCTTAGTGCGTCTGAGAGGGAGAGTCTGACTAGGTGAGGTTATGGGAGGATCCAGACATCCCCTTGTAGTTTTGAGGAACCAGGTGATTATCACTGTGCTGGTGGAGACCTAGCTTAGTATTGAGAGGTCACTGAACCCAACGGATAGCAGTTCCCTGTATGTTTAAGAAGTAAAAGGACAGAGATATCCTCTAAGTGACCTCTAAGGCAAGAGTAATGTCAAGGGAAGGAGTAGGAATCATTTAACAATTAGTGCTTGATGGCCTAATGGACTCTAGGTAGCTTAGAGTAGTGTTAGACTCATGTTTTGTTTTGTCTTAATTTTCTAGAGGGTGCGTGTGCTCTACAGAGAGAGAGAGAGACAGAGAGGGAGAAAGTGAAAAAACATACCACAGAGGGTGGTCACACCACAATCCCTTGTCCTTCATTTCTGCCTTTATAGGAGATTTTAGACACGCACACACAGGCCCAGTGTGTTTTTCAAGCCACCAGGTCTTGAACTGCATAGTCTGCCATGTGGGATTCAGTCACCTTAACCACCACCCCACTGACTGACTCTTATGTGTTGTTTTACCCATGGTTTGGCAAAGGGTTTATATACCAGGGGAAGCTAAATTAGATATGCTACAAATTCCTGGGAAAGCAGAGTTCAGGATATAAAATTCCTAGAATCATATGCAGTGGGGGTCCAGGGTCGCTGGTAGTGTAGAACTCAGACTGGCTGGGTTAGTGGGAACAAGAGGCAGGCTGAAGAACCATGGTCACACAGGGTGAGAATGGGGTCATTTGTCCAGCACCATCCATGAAGTTTACCTCCTCTTTTGTGTCTCAGACATTTGGGCCCAAGCGGCTTCCTACTTGGCAAGGGGTGGCAGCAATTAATTGCCACTGGCATGGTGCTACTGTCACTGAACAAGAATTATAGGGGAGGTGCCCACTCCTTCCTGCAGCTTAGAAAGGCCTCCTTTATCAAGATTAGTGCTCTCCTGAAGGTACCATTTCCATTTCAACAGCCATGTCAAGGTGAGGGATCCTTAACCCAGGACTTGATGGTCACTTGAGTTCTGAAGGCACTGGCTTAGGGTCTGTAATGATCCTGGGCTCTAATACTATCCAAAAGGCTACCCGAAGGTGATTCTACAAGGCATATTATAGGAGGTCACAGGAGAAAGGAACCTGTACGAGAACCACACAGGCAGCCAGTGAGCATCATGAGTCCCAAGAACTGTATTCCTCAGTGGCCAGGGCCTCTGCTCAGAAGTCAGCACTGATAGTATGAGGAGAAGGGCCTCTTATGTGCCCAGTTGCACCAGCTCCAGAGCATGTTGCTGTGGAGGCTTCCAAATGAGGGTAATAGTTTCAGATGACCTCATAAATTGGCTATTAGAATAGTAAGAGAGCCTACTTTGGCTGGCACCAGGACTCACAGAAACCCAATAGGTGTTAGGTCTTTTTGAGTGTGTGAGGAGTTTTAAGAAAAATTATTGTTTGACTGCATCAGGAATTGTATTACTGTTGGAATACCAGACAATGCTCAGAAAAGTAACAGGACCCAGGACCCTGCGGGGGGAGAGAGGGGTGGCAGGAGGCGGGGGGAGCAGTAGCCCAACCTCTATTTTGAAGACTTCTCTTCCCTGAAACCTTGTCACTCAGAGTAATTAGGGTGATAAAATCTTGCATGAATGTTATCTTGGAGCAGATCCAGGATAACCACACCATCACCACAGCGATGAAACCTAGTCACTTTCTTTGGAGGAACTTGACAAATTTGCTCAATGAGAGCTATAAGCAGATAATATGATTTTAATCAATCCCAAGGATCTATTTAGATCTTGGAGGGATCACAGTTAGCACTTTATGAGGAACTCCTCTAGTGAGACACTAAAATGTAGATACCATAAAATTAGGGAGCTGTTTTTTTATTTGTTTTTGTTTTATTTCCTGTTTTGTTCACTGCATATTCTCTGTGCCTGATATGGTTACTATTCATTGGACCAGCTTCATGGTGCAATGATAATGCACTGCTCATGAAAAGCCAGATCCCACATGGCAACCACAGTTCAAATCCCCACCTGGTCAACAGGAGACTGTGGAGAGCCACATGCACCAAAATGACTGAAATAACGTTTACATGATGGCCTCTGGACCTCCCTGTTCTGGGAGTAAACAATTTGCCCCTAGGCTCCCCAACCTAGCTAACATCCGCAAGCAGCTTCTCAATCAGGTCTGCAACAGCAATCCACCCCTAAGCTCCGCCCCATGGTTAATGCCCCCTGACAAAACAATCAATTATTGGTCCAAAATATATCCTTCATTTACATATTGGGCAACCAATTACCACCATGCTATGTATATAAGAATGTTCTTTGGCCCTCAATAAATGAGCGACTGTATACCAATCAGAGCTGTGACACTGTGTCACTCCCGTGTTGTGACGCTGCGCCGGTTCCAGACCTCCGCGCTCTCACTCAGGTAGCCTTTTTGATTGTCCTGCGGGCCAGGACAGGAGACACACCAGGGATACGTGCAAGTGTCCAAGATCCAAAAGGCAAGGAATAAGGGGTCATGACACAACCAGACCCTGTGACAGGGGCTCATCTCTTTCTTTTTCTCTCTCTTATAAGCACATTCAAATACTACTTTATGAATAAAGAAGAAAATATTTTGTCATAATAATTATACATTAAATAGATAAACTCACAGCTTCAAACTCAGATGAGTCCTTGGCACTTAGTTCCCCCAGATTAGCTATCTTCCTAAAGGAGAGCATTATTAGAGGTTTCCAGTTTCTAGTTAAATTAACAGTCAGTGAAACAACATTCCTTGGCTTTGTGCTTTTGTGCTTAGAGAGGTTATTTCACTGTCATTGATGAAGGAACAAATGTCTTCTGGGGACGTTGATGCTAAAAGACCCTGGTCGTACCCTCCGTCTCCCTAGAAGTCCAAGGGCAGACAGCACCCTCTTCTGTAATCATGACCTTCTGATGCACTTAAGCTTTTTTCCTGTCCATTTCTCACCCTTTCCACTTCATTTAGAAGCTAGGGAAGAAAATTCTGACTATTGCTCTTACTCTTCCTTCTCCTTTTTTTATCAATCTCACTGATTTCTCTCTTAGCTTGGATGTACCTAGAAAGACTGCTTGCTCTCTTCTATAGGCGGTAGAGGACCTGGATAACCTGGAAACCCAAGGCTGCTTGTAGTCTTCTGTGTCAGCTCAAAGCACAAGGACTTCTCACTGCCTGCTCCTCTTCTACCATCCAATCACACATGCCTGACTCTAGAGTACTAGTATTCAGCTAAAAGGCTATATTAACTTCTCCTACTCTAACATAGTAGATTTGTCCTCATTTTAATACTGTCTGGCTAACATTTCCATAATTTATGAAATATTAGCTGGCATTCTTCAGCATGTTCCTTCTTTCAGTACAACTCTTTCTCTGTCAAGATAATAAAGCAGTTCAAAAAGAAGGAAGAACACTTGCATGTTGCATGAAAACACACATCGCAAACTCACCCTTTATCTGTCAGACCTAGTCTATTAACCTGGTTCACTAACCAGCTAACATGAAGGTAGCTCTGGTTGGCAACATAATCTCAGTTTGGTCAACTCATTTCTGCAGACTAGACCAGTGGACTCTAAAATCCCAAAGAAGTCCCCATGTAGGCAACACGCCACCTCCAGTTAGCCAGTTAACCTAACCCACCAGCCCAGGTATCACCGGTCAGTCAAAACACTGATATTTTGCCCTCCTGACTATGAGATAGATGCTCTCCATGGCCCATTTTTTTTAAAAAAAAAAAAAAAAAAAAAAGACTTCTCCCTGAAATCTTGTCACACAGAGCACAGAGCCTCAGATTTGTGTTGGAAGACATTTCCTACTGAGCAGCAAAAATTTTCCAGTTAATGATAAATTTTTGGACACTTTGTCTTTTTTTTTTTTCAGTGTATCTCCTGTGGCTCCATTACTTCAAGATCATCTTTTTTCCTAAAGAAAATAATGTCTAAAATAAAGAGTTAATTGTTTAGCACTGTATTTGATAGTAAAGTTGAATTACTTTAAGACAATATCAATTAAATATACTTGGAAAACATGGATCCTTTAAATCCAAATTTCCAAATACTTTCTGACCAACTAACTTATGCACATTTGTTTCAAGCAAAAGTTTCCTGCTCCCCTCTCAAAGTTGTTTACCCTTTTACTAAGCAAATTTCTTATTACATTCAGATAAATTCCAAAACCACTAAAACTAATTTTAATCCATTGCATTCTGAGTTTCATGTTTCAAATCATGGAGGATTAAGTTCAGAATGTTGTTCATGGGAAAAGAATTAACAAACATCTTCCAGCCATCTTCAGTTCACAGTCTCACATTTGGCTTCTCAACACCCTTTCCAAATCTAACTGTGGGGATGGTGGTAGGGCCTTCATGCCAATTCCAGTTTATTGCCAATTTCAAAGTTACTGATCTCACTTCTGACACCTGTACCTGTTCAGGTGGCTTGGAAATGGTGAGCAAGAGCTCACATGTCTCACACAACCACATGTTTATGGGTTACATTAAGTTCCCATTTTAATGAACCAAGTATATAAAATCTTCTCAGAAGCAAAGAGATCACATGGGGCAAAAGCAGAGATAGCACATTTCAGCATAACTTTCCTCAGCTGTAAGATTCTCTAAAAGAAACAATAAAACTACCATAATATTGTCCTGGTAATGTTGGGACTCATCGAATTGAAAAAGCCCAATGCTTGATAAACCACTAATGCTTTTAGTACTTGGGAATTATATAAGCATTCTAGAACAGCTTACACTAATAGTCAATGTACTTTTTTTTTTTCATTTGGAATGTTTATATAACCCTATATATACGGTTTTCCTGATCTCTGGATTAAACTCAGCATCAGCAATTTTGCCAGTCAAGTCTTCCTCATATCTAATCACTGACACTGACTTTTCTGTTTTCTCCATTTAAAATACACTTGTGATTAATTTTGGCTGACCCAGATAATCCAGTTTAATCTCCTTATTTTAAGGTCAGCTGATTAGCAACCTTTATTCCATCCATGAACTTTATTCCCCCTTGTCACGTAACATAACATATTCAAAATTCTAGGGATTAGGATGTGGACATCTTGGGCAGAGGAGGAGGGGGGCAGAATTATTCTGCATATCCCAGAGGGGATGTTACTCCTATGATTATGTTTAAAGACTATGACTTCTCTCTTATTTCCACTCTTCCTTCTCACACTACCTTTTGTCCTCTTGTTTGTTCATCCTGATAATGCAAGCTTCATTGCAAAGTTGTGAGTTGTTCTAAGGAGAGACCCACTGAGCAAGGAACAGAAGTAGTCTCTGGTCAACCTTCCTACATATCAAGAGACTGAAGCCTTACTTAGTCCAATAATCCATAAGTGACTTAACCCTAAGCACAACCTCATCAGTGAATAAAGAAGCACATCCTTTCCAGTCCAGCCTTGACATTATTACAGCCTGGAGAGAGGTCAGAGACAGAAAAACACATAGCAGCTAAACCACACCTGGATGCCTAACCTACAGAAATTCTGTAGGATTTTTAAGCCACAAAATTTTGGTATGATTTGATTAAAAATTAGCTGACATATTAATGAACCTCAAAAACAAGCTCAATTCACTTGAAGCAAAATAAATACAAGCAAAATCACACCTAATCATGTAATAATCACACTGCTTAAAAATCAAAGGTTAAGAGAAAAATGACATATCACCTATGAGGTAACTACATTGGTAATAAAACCGAACATCTCAACCAAATCAATAGAGGCCAGAGGCAAAGGGAGAATATTTTTTAAATGATCAAAGAAAGAAATGGTCAATTTAGAATTTTATATTCAATAAAAATCATTTAAAGTGAAGGATTTTTTTCAAAATAAAAGACATTTTCAGATCAACAAAAGTAAATAAAATGTTTCAACCATAGACTTGCACTATAGAAAACTAAAAAAGCAAACAAAGAAACACATAAATAAATCTTCAGGTTGAAGGAAAATGATACCAGATGGAAACTTGGATCTATATGAAGGCATAAGATGTACTGCATATGGTACATATATAAATAAATATAAAGACCTATTTTTCTTTTTTTTAAATTTTCTTAAAGGACAACATACTGCTTAAGACAAAATAATAACATAATAATGTTGGGGCTTAGAACAGATGTAAAGCACAATATATAGCAACGACAACAAAAGATGGATGCGGTATAAGTGGATTTACAATGTTGAAGATCCATATTTTATTGAGGTGACTTAACTCTAATCCTTAGCAGACTATGGTAAGTTACGAATGTGCATAGGGATTCCTGGAGAAGTCGTCAAGTAATCAATCAATTTAACATAGCGTAGCCATCATAAAAACAATATGAAAGTGCCTCCAAAAATTATAAGTAGAACTAACATATGATCAAGCATTTTCATTTCAGAGTATATAAACAAAGGAAATGAATTCAGTGTGTTGAACAGAGATGTCTGTACTCCCATATTCACTATAGTATTATTTTCAACAGCCCAGCAATGGACTCAATGATTCATCGGCAGATAATTGGATAAAGAAAATGTTACTTACGTGTGTGTGTGTGTGTGTGTGTGTGTGTGTGTGTACAATTAAATACTATTCACTGTTAAAAAAGGAAATGCTTGACTTGATTTCCATTGTGGTCAGAGAAGATGTATCAAAGATCTAAATCTAAGATCCCAAACTATAAAACTGCTCCTGGAAAACACTGGGGAAACTCTGGGAGACATAGGGATAGGG
>NW_006159773.1:1431219-1432543 GCF_000334495.1 Tupaia belangeri chinensis
TTGTTTTTTTTTTTTTGTAATTTTCCCTGTTTACATTTTTTTTTTTTAAAGGCAAGTTTTTCTCTGGCTCTCAGCTCCACCTTTAATCTTGTTAACTATTTCTCTGGTCCTCCCACCCAGGCAGAAGAGGCCGGGCCTTCAGAAGAAGGTTCAACATGGCTCCAGCAAACTAGATATTTCGCGTGGCGTACAAGCGCACCGCACGGTTTTCTATTTTGTTATTATTTTTTTTAAAAAAGAACAGTAATTACAATTTTTTTTTATTTTTTGTCTTTTTTCTCTTTTTGTTGTTGTTTCTCTCTCTCTTTTTCATTTTCCTTTTTCTTGTTTCTCTGTCCTCCAATATCCATTCAATGTATTTTTAGATGGATCTAAGAGCACTGTAGGTAAACATCCAAATACTAATAGGGTTAAAATATCCCCAAATATCTACCGAATCTACTGCACCAGCAATCACAACAGAACGGCAAACCTCTGTCTGCTTGTTCCTGAATAACATTCAGGCTGAACTGCAAGAATTTAAAAGAAACACACCATCCATCAGATGACAAGAAATCACTGCCGAATCACAAGAAATATGGGAAAACAAGAAAATATCTCTCCCCCAAGGGAAAAGAGTAACTCTTCTTCATCCACAAGCAGTTCGGTGAAAATCATGGAAATGTCTGATAAGGAATTTAGAGCATTCATAATGTCGAAACTAACAGAGATGGAAGAGAAGAGAGATAATGAATTGCTAAAGAGAAAGGACAAAGAAGTTGACGAGTTCCAGGAGATGAGGAAATTCTTGCAAGATCTAAAAGAGGAATTACACACTTTACAAAAGACTCAAATGGAACTGCTAGAAATGAAGTCTATTATACAAGAAGTCAAAATCTCCCTTGAAAGTATTAAAAGCAGACTAGATCATTCAGAGAACAGAATCTCAGATGTAGAAGAGAAAATGGCTGGCCTAGAAAAATCCACCACGAAGACTGAGAAAATGGCCCAAAATTTTGAGAATAAAATGCGAGAAGTACTGGATACCATCAAACGTCCAAATATCCGGATAATTGGCATTCCAGAAGGTGAAGAGACCCATAAGGACATTGATAATCTAGACCACAAAATCCTGCAAGAAAACTTTCCAAACCTAGAGAGGCATTCAAAGATCCAGTCCCAGGAAATACAAACGACCCCAAATAGAATCAACCCAAGAAGATCTTCTCCAAGACACATTATAGCCAGGTTGACCAAAACTGCAGACAAAGACAAGATACTAAGATTAGCAAGAGAAAAACAGCAAGTGACCTACAAAGGACATCCCATCAGGCTAACAGCAGAT
>NW_006159773.1:1434609-1502159 GCF_000334495.1 Tupaia belangeri chinensis
TTTTCTCGCTTTCTGTCTCTATGTCTCTCTCTGTCTGTCTGGTGAGCGCACGCGCCCTATAGCAAAAACCTCTCCAAAAAAAAAAAAAATCTACAAATAGAACTACCATATGATCCAGCAATCCCACTCCTTGGTATCTATCCAAAGGACAGAAGAATACTCAATTGGAAAAGTGCTTGCACATCGATGTTTATTGCAGCACTATTCACAATTGCTAAGACATAGAAACAACCCAAATGCCCACGAACATATGAATGGATAGAAAAACTGTGGCACATATACTCAATGGAATACTATTCAGCCCTAAAAAGCAAAAAAAACCTGGCTTTTGACAGGAAGTGGATGAATATGGAAGACTTACTGCTGAGTGAAGCAAGTCAGGCTATGAAGGAGAGGCATTGTATGTTCTTGCTTAATATATACCGAGTGTCCACACTCTATGACTGAAACTAATTCACTAAAGAATATAGAAACACAGTATATAGATGTAAATACCAGATATAGTGTGTGTGCAAGAGGAGGGTCTTAAGAAAGACATTTAGAAGAAAAATAGGGAGGCAAAATATTGATGTCACAGGGAGGTGCGGTATTGCCTGTTGAGGATGTTTTGTGGTTTTGTCAACTATGTTGGGGAGAGATGTTCACCTGTTGAAATACCCATTTTGTAAGACAAATAATAATGTGATTGAATGTATAAAAGAAAATGAAATGAAAAATTAATTAATAATAAAAAAAAACAGGAAATCCTGCGCCAGCAGGTGGCATAGTGGTTAAGGTGCTGGATCCCATGTAACTGACTCCCTTGTTGGAGTCTTAGACCCAGTGGTTTGGAAAATGCACCAGGTATGTATGTGTGCATACATAAAATCACAAGAGGAGAATAGAAAATGGACTGTGACATGGCCTTCCCCTATGAAGGGCGATTTCTCACACTGTCTCTCTCTTTCGGGCAAGCAAACATATCCTGTGGCAAAAATCTTAAAACAAAAGGATATCTTGTCATTTACAACAACATGGATAAACTTGGAAGACATGCTAAGTGAAATAAGCCAGGTACAGAAGGACAAATACTACATGATGTCAGTTATACAAAGAACCTAAAAAAAGTCAAACTCATAGGAGATTAGAATGTTAGTTGCCAGGAGCTGGGGCAAGGTGGAAGAAGAGGACTTGAAATAGGAAGATGTTGATTAATGGGTGTAAAATTTCAGAGAAATTGGAGGAATAATTTCTGGTATCTATTATATAGCTTGGTGACTATAATTAGTAATAATGTACACTTTAAAATTGCTAAGAGATTAGATCTTAAATGTTCTCACCAAAAAAAGTGAGGTGATGTGAGTAACAGATATGTTGGTTAGTTTGATTCAGTCATTTCACAATGTGTATATATAGCTAAAGATCATACTGTATACAATAAATATATGTAATTTCTATTTATCAATTATGCCTTAATCAAGCTAGGAAAAGATGTTTTAAATAAATAAATAGTGAAAATAAAAACTAGTACAAAGTAAGAAAATACATTAACTAAAAAGCTAGTAGTCAATATAAAAATAAAATTGGATACTATTAAAAATACTGATTAGCTAAACTACAGAAGGAAAGAGAATACAGAGGTACTAAAAACAGATGGAACCAAGAGAAAACAAATAGTAAGGAGGTGGTAAACGTAAATTAAACCATATCATAAATTTGTTCACTATAAATGGATTAAACTCTCCAATTAAGAAGAAACTCAGAACAGGTATGAAACAAGATCTAACTATATGCCATGTATAAAAGATATACTTTAAATGTAAAGATCCCAAAAGATTGAACATTTATAACAAAGCAAGTAACAGTGCAAACAATAAGCTGGTATGTCTGGACTAATGTCACAGTGGACTTTGAGACAATAAGGACTTCCAGAGACAAAGAGGAATATTTTACATTAAAAGAATGGTCAATTTACATTCCCACCAGCAGTGTAAGAATTGACTAAAAGATAAAGAAACACAGTATATAGATGTAAATACCAGATATAGTGTGTGTGAAAGAGGAGGGTCTGAGGAAGGACAATTGGGGGAGGGACCGGGAGGCAAAGCATTAATGGCACAAAGTTAAAAATTATAATAATAGGCTATCTTAAAAATCTTAATAATACACCTCTAAAAATTATAATGATAGGCTATCTTAAACATCTTAATAAATCTCTAAATAATTTACAGACCCAAGAAAAATAACAAGGGAAATTAGAAAATATTTCCAATTGAATGATAATGAAAACATATCAAAACCGTAAGATACAACACAAGTAATGCTCAAAGAGAAATGTATTGTTTTAAATGCTTTTACTGGAAAAAAAAAGAAAAACTGTCACTGAGGAAAATTATAATAAAAGCTAATTCAATTGGAAGATTTAATTGTTCATGATTTACAAGAGTTAACTTTATTAAAATATCATTCTTCCCCAAATTGATCTGTACATTTGACACAATCCAAATAAAATCTGAACAGGCTTTTTGAAAACTGGAAAACTGATTTTAAAGTTTACATGGAAATGCAAATTCCCAAGAGTAGTCAAAACAATTTTGAAAAATAAGAAGACTTGTTGAAAAATGTAAACTACCTAATTTCAATACTTATGCTGATGTTTTAGTAATTAAGATAATGTAGTAGTGTTGTAATTATAGATAAATAGATAATCAAATAGAATATAGAGTCTACTAATAGACCCACTCTTATGTAGCCAATTGGTTTTGACAAAGGCACCAACATAATTCAATAAGAAAATGATCTGTGGAGGGGATAATTTTCTTCCAAAACTGATGATGGAACTGTATATTCATGTGAAGAAAAAAATCCATCTCAGTTCTTATCTCACATAATACATATAAATTAATTCATAATGAATCATAGACCTGTACATAAAATTTTAAATTCTAAAATTTCTAGAAAAAAGACAAAAAAGATTATTTTTATTTACTTGGGAATAAGCAAAGACTTCTTAGATAGGATACCAAAGTGCTAGTTGAGAAGAAAAAAAATTGATTAACTCCCTCAAAATTGAGACTTCTGCTCATCTAAAGGCATGATGATGAAAACAGAAAAAGAATAGACCAACAAATGATGTACCAGTTATGTCACTGGACTCTCATATGATCCACCCTGACTCGAGTCCTGGACCTGGCAACTTGAAACTTATGCTGGGCACATGTGCATGAGGAGAGTGGAGGAGAAGGGATTGCAGCATGGCCATCCCCTGGCAAGCAATTTCTCACTTTCTGTCTCTCCACTAGAGTACATGCATCGTATATCAAAAATCTCCCTAAAAATCAATAAATAGAAAAACAAGCCACCGATTGGGAAAAAAAATTCAGATATCTGAAAAAAAAAAAGTATATTTAAAGTCTCTTAAAAAAACCTCTTATGACCCAATAAAAACAAGTAAAAAAAACAAACAAAAAAGTGCAAAAGATTTGAACAAGCATTTCACCAAAGTTAAATGAATGACCAAAGAGCCTGTAATATACACATCAGTAGTCATTAAAGAAACAAAATAAAAATTCACAATAAGATATCTCTTCATTCGCACTAAATATGTTAAAATTTAAAATTCTGAAAATACCAAGTATTGACAAGATGGACTTCTCATACATTTTGGTGGGAATTTCTAATGGTAGAACCACTTCATAAAATAGTTCAGTAATTTATGACACAAAATATATCTTCACCATATGTCTCAGCAATTTTATTACCAAACAAAAGAAAATAATATGTTGAAGAAAAAGGAAGGTTGAAGAGATATCTGCACTTCCATGTTTAGTGCACCGCTACTCACAACAGCCAAGTATAGAATCATCCTAAGTGTGCAGTAACTAATGAACGAATAAAGAAAATGTGGTATATACACACAAAGTGGAGAACTATTCACCCATAAAAGGATGAAGTCCTGTCATTTGCGACAAAATGTACAAACCTGGAGGAAATAACGTTAAGTGAAATAAGCCAGGCACTAAAAGACAAACACTATTATGTCTTCACTCTTAGTTGAAGCTAAAAGTTTCAATTGCATAAAAATAGAGTGTAGATCAGTAGACATTAGAAGCTGGAAAGGAAGAGGGATGTGGGAATGGAGAGAATGTGGTTAGCAGATACAAGATGCATATCAGTAAGTGAGAGGGCATATAGAATACAGTAAAGAAAGATGATGACAATTCAATATATATTTCAAAATAACCTCAAATGTGCACATGCAGTAATGATAGATAGTGGGAATGGTGGAAATACTTATTGCCATTATTTTGTCAGTGCATATTGCATACATGTTTTGCAAAAATCATATTGTACCCCACAAAGGTGTAAAATGATCTTGATGTAGTCATCAAGTCAGTGATAAAATAAGATGACACCCAGTGTTAGCCAAATTAAAGAAACCTTTATTAAGCCAGTGGCTGCAGGAGGACTCAAGTCACTCCAAAACCCCTCAGTCCCTAAGCAGAGGGGAGGAAGGTTTATAAAGGCAAAACCACAAAGGCAAAGAAAAACATAAACCTAAAAACCTGTGAGCCTTGAGTCTTACAAGAACAGTTTACAGAAGCCGGAAAAGCTTATTATGAGGAAGTAAAGATGGCAGTGCATGTCTCCTGGTGATAAGCATTCAGTGAGAAATTTTAGAAGGCATATATGGGTCAGGTGATGGGGAAAGGGAAAGGGACTTAAAATGGAAAAGCTCATGTTTCAGTCCTAAGCTTCTCTTTTATGGGGATTGAATCATTGATTTTTCAGTATTGGCTGGGGGAAGGGGATGATAGTCTCCTCCAAGAAGTTTAACTGAATTTAAGCACGATAAAGACTAGTTTGAACTGACTTGGGCTGATTTCATGGTCTGCAGTCGCTGGACTCAGTTGCTCACAGGGAAGTACTTCCCAAGGTCACACAAGCAGTTTACAGACGCACAACAGTCAGGTACTTACAGAAATAACAAAAATTGCCACAAAACAGAAACTAAGGCCGAAAGTCAAAATTAGTAGCATGGCTAATAGAGGATCTAACAGGGGCAAGAGCCAAGGAGCCATTGGTCAAGCCAATCTTTCCATAAGTCACCAGACTTCTTAATTCTTAGTAATATTAGCTTTTAGTACATACCAGTAGTTTATGGATATTTATTTTACAAACAAAATCTGTTTAACAAATTTTCCAATATAGAACAAAAACCAAACAATCTTACTGATAACAGTTTAAGATTTTAATTGTTTAGTGTAGAATGATTGAATGGTTAAAAAAGAGAATAAAAAAATCTTTAAAAAATTAAAAGCTATTTGATGATGATGATGTAGATAGTAATGTCTTTGTCTTCACTGATACGCATGGTAATCATACTAGAAAAAGAAATGTTTTACATTGTAAAGATATATGTGATTAACTGTAATATAAAACAATTTTTTAAGATTTTAATCATTTGGGGAACAAAAAAAAACCTTTTAGAAGGCATCAAACAATGCAACTAACCATGAACAAAAAGCCCTAGCACTCTAGAGATGAAAAGAGTTAGCTCAGTGTCTGTTGGCACTAAACAGAGTTGCTAGGTTGTTATCAGGGTCACTAAGAGTTGCAAAATTGCTAAGGGGACAGGGATACAAGTTCACCACAGGCTGTGTGTGTGTGTGTGTGTGTGTGTGTGAGTTCTAAGCATATCCGTTATCATATTACCATTCCCATGAGAGATTTTTATAATTTATGACATGTATACACACATAAAAGCATTGAGTTCATTGGTCCCTAAGATGTTTTTCTGACTAGAGAAATGGGTCTGGTAAAGTAAGGTCCTGGTGATACTTTGGCCCTGTTGGGTGGTGTGGACACATGGTTCACGGGATGGAGTACCCACATTTAAAAACTAGGCCCAGATTAGAAGTTCCCAATAGTGGAACATCCTATCCACAGAAGATACACAAGCACTAGTAAAACATTTTTGTGAAGGATCCATGGGTTCAGTTAAAACAGAGTAAGCTGCACTAATATTAACCAGGAAATGAGCAGGTTTGCCCCATTATCTTTAGTGACTGTGAGTTCCTGGGGGCTCATTTAGAAAGAGCCTGAGCCTCTGAGTCTTCCACTAAGCTGAGGACCTTTATCTTTCTTCTTCTTTCTCCCCTTTTTGGTTCTGGGCAATCCCTTGTCCAGTGTCCTCCCTAGCACAACATCAACATTGCTCTTTAGCTAATGGGGGTTGTAACCCTTTTTTCAATTCTCTGGCCCTGTTTTTCTGTACCTCTAGGCTGCATTAGCTCTCTCATTACAGCTACAACAAATCTGGCAATTTTTAAATTTTGTTTATCCTCCAGGGAGTCTCATCCAGTGAAGATTTTTTGAGGCATCTTTTTTAACAGTTGAGACCTATTTACTCCCTCAAGTCCCTCTAGCTTTTGGAGTTCTCTTCAGATGTCTGTAGTCTACTGAGTCACATAAACCGTGTTGATAGCCCTTTGGTTTTCTGCAGCATCCAGATCAATTGGAGTGTAGACCTTATCACACAGACACGGTAGAAAAGCCACAGGGCGTTCCTGGGGGCCCTGGACTGTCTTGGTTACTTTTGACAAATTGGTAGGCTTATGAGCTGCTGTTCAAATTCCTGTTTGTAAAACGTGGAGAAAAGAGGTCAACATCTCCCACCCTCCCAAGGTGTTTGGGTCTCAGTCAGGGTAGACAGAAGGGACAGTCATCTAGATCCTATCCTGTTTCCTTCTGCTGATCCCCTTCCTGGTCCTAATGCAGACGTTTTAGCCTCTGCTCTTATTCTGTCCCTGTTCTCAGAGATGAAGAGAATAACCAGGAGCTGTTGGCAATCATTTCACATCAGCTGATGAGTGTAAGAAACGGATTCTAGCAGGTTAATGAGGGCCTGTTGTTTTTCAGAAAATGGGGATTTTGGGGCCTCCCAGTTGTAAAGATTGTTCATTGAGAAAGGAACATAAACCCAGAAAGGACTCTCCGCAAGGATGTTCTTCTGTTGGGGAGCAGCCTCCCTCAGGGGCAGGCATGCCCCCAGAGTGGTGGATTCTGCTTCCCCCACGTTCCCCATCTCCCAGGATCTGCCTTGGATATGTGGTGGTGAGAAGGGGACCCACAAAAGTAGCTTCAGTTTCATCCTGATCTTTATCTTCCTTCCCCAGTTGTCATCTATTTGGGTTATAAGGGAGAGGGAAATCTGACTGTTCTGGGGCTGACTGAAAAACCATAGACTTTTGACCCTTGTCTGGCATTAGGCTGTAGGACCCGTTACTAGGATGTGATTTCTTGTCTTTAAGGAACAATTTTGTAGCCAGGGTGGAGGTTTTGTCCACAAGAGCCAGACATCGATTGATATATGGGAACTGAGTCATGCGAGAGCAGTTTACAAAAGCTGAAAAAGCAAGTTATCAGGAAGTACAATTAAGGATGGCAGGGTAGGTCTGCTGGTGATAAGCATTCGGTGAGAAATTTTAGGAGGCACATATGGGTGAGGTAATAGAGAAAGGGAAATAGATTTAAAATGGAGATGCTCACAGTTTAATTATATGCAAATTAGAAATCACAACAAAATTATTAGTTTTTAAAAGCTAGTAGGGTATGCATCTAGCACAAATCAAAATGGTGTTTCCTTGCCTAAAAATCTGTTTCAAAACTGGCCAAGCAAGGAGGCATCTCAACTGAAAATATAATGTACAGTATTAACTCGATAAAGTAAAATGTATTATACAACTCAAAGCAGGAAAAGCTATATGGAGCTTGACCATCATCAGACGTAACATGTTTTCATTATTATTATGATCCAAATCATGAAACAAACTACTCTGTCATATTAACTTTGTTATATAACTTTGTCAGATAACTTTGTAAAATTAGGTTTTGTTGTTGTTTAGGGGTATTTCTCCCTCTCCTTCTCCTTCTGTTGCTCTGTCTCTCTCTGGTGCACACACACACGCATCCTTGGGTAAATGAAAAAAGTTTGGGTAGAGTGAAGATGTGGTATAAAGGTAAAAGTGGTATACTGTATAGGAAGAACACTTCCCACGGACAGAGCTTGCAGGACTGGAAATTGCTCTGGTGAGTCAGTGAGTGAGTGGTGAGTGAATGTAAAGGCCCAGGACATTACTGTATGCTACTGTAGACTAACTGTACACTTAGACTACTAAATTTATTTTAAAAGTTTTTTTAATAATAACCCTAGATAACTGTAACCTCTTCACTTTTGTTTTAGCTTTTTGATTTAGTACTAACAGTAAAACACAAACATGATGCACAGCTGTACAAAATTATTTGCTTTCTTTACATGCTGATGCTATAGGCTTTTTTTAACTTCTAATTTTTTTTAACTTTTAAAACTTCTTTGTTAAAAACTCAGACATAAATACACACATTAGTCTAGACCTACCAGGTTAGGGGTATCTATATCATTTTTTTCTTGATATCAACATCACAATATTGCTCACCCGCACATCTTGTCCCACTGGAAGGGCCACGATGAGCAAAAGCACCTGAAATTAAATCAAGCACAGAGGAAAATGATACAATCAAGAGACACAAGAGGGGGACCAGCAGTTAGCATAATGACTATGTTGCTGGACTCTCATGTAATCAACCACAGTTCAAGTCCCGGACCCAGTGGCTTAAACTCACGCCAGGTGTGTGTGCATGTGTACCCAAGATCCCGAGAGGAGAATGGAGGAGAAGGGACTGCAGCATGGCCATCCCCGCTGGGGAGTGATTTCTCACTTTCTGTCTCTCTGTCTCTCTGTCTCTCTCTGTCTTTCTGGTGAGCACACTTGCCCTATAGCAAAAACCTCTCAAAAAAAAAAGAGACACAAGAGGGGACTAGCAGATGCGTAATGGTTGCATCACTGGACTCGCACATAGACTGCGGTTCTAGTCCTGGATTCAGCAGCTTAAAAATTCATGCCAAGTGCAAATGCATGTGTGCCCAAAATCCTGAAAGGAGAATGGAGAAGAAGGGATTGTGGTGTGGCCATACCCCAAGGGGTAATTTCTCACATTCTGTCTCTCTGTCTCTGTCTCTTTGGCGGGCACATGCACCCTGTAGCAAAAAATCTCTCTTAAAAAATTTAAAGAGACACAAGATGTAGAGGCTGCTATCATACTGCTTTACAATACATCATTTTTTAATATGTAGAAAGAGTACATGCTAAAATAATTATAAGTGTAGTATAATAGCTACATAAGCCGGTAACATAATCATTTATCATCAAATATTATATACCATGTGTAATTGCATGTGCAATACTTGTATGTAACCTGCAGCACAGGGTTTGTGTACACCAGCATCACCACAAATCTCGGCAATGCACCGTGTGACGTGATGGTAGCCACAACGTCACTAGGCAATAGGAATTTCTCAGATCCGTTTATGATTGCTGTCATATTTGTGGTCCGTCATCAACTGAGACGTCATTATACAGTAATTGGCTCTGCTTCTATAATAAACAACAAGCACACCATATTAAGATAACCACTTCTATATTTTCAAATCCCAGACATGATTGAAAGTGTCACGCTCTTGGTGTAGGAACAATATTGCCCTAATCAAACATCCAAAGCAAATTGTGTGACTATTTGTATTATGCAGGATTTCAAGGCTCTGTTTCAGAGCAGGAAAGCCAAGTAGGACCATGCCAACTTATTCAGCAGTACACGTTCTCCCTCACACACAAACAGAACTACAGTTTGTGTTATTTTGTCCAATTTTAAAGTGAATTCTCCAAAAAATTCTAAACTTCATGGGTCATAAATAAATATTAGAGTCCAAACTATAAAAGATATAACCAGTCTTAAAAAGACCTAGAAGTCTTTAAAATATTTTCCTAAACCATCAGTTCTCCTTAATGTATGACCTGCAAACAGTATAATATAGACAAGATACACGAGACTAAAGAGAATACGCATGCACACTCTTAACAATGTGACCAAATAAAATGTTGTTTTAGAAGGCGTTTCTCCTATAAATAACTTCCATAAAGGTCCATGATATTCCTATCATGTCTTTTAAATAAATCTATTCAGATGTAGCCAAAATGGTAGACTTAAAAATAACATCAAAATTGGCCCAGAAATGAAATGTATCCATATAAGGAATATTTTACATCTGTATCTAGAGGCATAGTTTTCTACTTCTGGAGAAAATCTATCCTAAGCCATTCATTCTAAAATATGTTTTGAAAGATTGGAAACCAAACAGTAAACATCTGGACTCTTCTTAATAGGATACATTTTCATAGATTCCAAATCCAGTGAAAGCAAAGAAATAGTTAAGATTCTCCATTTATAAAATTCCTAAACATGTATGAAGTTATGCTTCTCCATTTATAAAATTCCTAAACATGTATGATCAACTGTCATAATCATAAAGAGAGATAATTGCATAAGATAAAAAGTCGAGACTTAATAAAAGTTAAAAAGCAATTAATACTTAAGCTAATTAGACTTAGTTCTTTTGTCTCAATCCCATTCTTAAATTTGGTGCTAATATAAAAATAATTTTTATTAGCCAAATAATGAAGGCTCTATTTATGAAGGTAGCAATGTGTATAGACCAATGGACATTGAATAAATAAATATAGGTTAAGTACCCCTTATCCAAAGTGTTGCAATCAAAGGGTTGAATTTTCATATTTTCAGATATTAGAATATATCTGAATAAAGTATATTGCATATGCATTATAAGGTATCTTTGGGATGGGACCCAATTCTAAACACAAAATTTATGTTTCATATACACCCTATTCACATAGCCTGAAGATAATTTTATATTTTTTTAAGAAATTATTTTTTAAATTAATTTATTGTTATGGTTTAATTTGCTGTAGGACATGTGTGCTCAACAGAAAGAGAGAGAGAGCAAGAGAGAGGAAAGAGAGAAAGCAAGTTGCCAGGTCTGGGACTCAAACCATGGTCAGCCATGTAGGAGTCCAGGACCCATGGCAATGCCACCTGTTGGCCCTTATACAACATTTTTATATTCCAGCATTTTGATGACAGTCTGTCACCTGAGGTCAGATGCAGAATTTTCCACCTATAGTATCATTTCAGGGCTCAAATGTTTTAGATTTTGGAGCATTTTGGATTTCACATTTGTGAACTAGAGATGCTCAGCCTGTACCTATATAAATGTTTATCCTAAATAAAATTTAAGTTAAATTTTGTTCTAAATGAAAATCTGCTTCTTTTAGAGTTATTATGAGGAACAAATAAGATTATGCAAGTAAACCAAGGTGTGCTATATAAAATGTGGCATTTCTATATGTTTAAGTCTCCACACATTTCTCCAGGCATTACCCTACTGAAAAATTTCCAATGACATACACCATTTCCCTTACTGGTCCCTTCCCTCTTTTATCCCCCTTTTCCAATATTTATGAGAATATCTCAAATTCAGGTTAAGTACCTTATCACAGAGTTACAGTATATTAAAAAGTTTTAAAATAGAAAATATACAGCTGCAAGTCATTGAAGAAAAGTAGAATATATGAATAGAGTGAAACTTGAGGCATATGTGTACTGGATGAAAGCTGTAATGTAAGATCTGAAAGTCAGACAATTAACTTATAAAAATTGTACACACAATCTTTCAGGGAAAAAATACAGAAATGTGTTTGTTAGCTCCAGAATTGTTGTTGTTGTTGTTTAAACGTTCTCTTGTATTACAAAACTGTTAAATCCCATTACAGAAATCTCCAGTATTTTGTTGTCTTCTGCCCTATTTTGAGTTGTTAATGTCATTGAAAATACTCATATTACAACATTTTCTAGACATTATAGTCTCTTCTTGTTCTCCTGAAAATTTTTTGCTGACTCTGTTCACAATGAAATGCCCTCAACCGAAACCAACAATAAATCAAGAAGAAGGAAATACATTCTTCCATTAAAATGTAGAAGTCTCGGGATCAGCAGTTAACATAATGGTTATGTCACTGAACTCCCATGTAGTCGACCGCAGTTCAAGTCCCGGACCCGGTAGCTTAAACTCAGCTTAAACATGCCAGGTGCATGTGTGTGCATGCCCAAGATCCAGAGAGGGGAATGGAGGAGAAAGGGATTGCGGCGTGGCCATCCCCCCTGGGGGGCAATTTCTCACTTTCTGTCTGTCTCTCTCTTGTCTTTTTGGCGAGCTCATGCACCCTATAGCAAAAAACCTCTAAAAAAAAAAAAAAAGTAGAAGTCTCAACCCCAAAGGGCAGTATGAAACAGCAACTGCACGTTTCAGCCAAGCTGAATTCCCAAAAACTAAGGAGCCTCTATGATGGAGTGTCTCCAGTTGAGAAGCATGCAACTATATTTCCATGCATACATATATGCTGATCTAAAGATGCATGGGCATACTGAACAAAATGCTTTACTGGTAAGTTGTGAGTTCATATTTTTTACATTTAATTACTGGGATAAACAAAAACTAAGCCAACGCAGAATTTAGGGTAGACAATGATCTTCTGGCTAAATGTCACTACTATCCCGATCCTTTCAGGAAAATCACCTGCCACTTGGAACAGCCTCCTTTCTTCTCCATTCAGGTACATCTTTTAAGGTCTTCAAGATCTAACTAAAGGGAAAGTCTCAAGGCTCAGTGCTTGAAGGAGATGAATCCCATAAGGCTGACCACAGTTCAAATCCCAGCCCTGGTTGCTTACAAAATACACCAGGCATGTGGGTGTGTATGCCCAAAGTCCTGACAGGATGGGTAAATGGAGGAAGAGACAATGCTATATAGAGTCAATATAGGAAGTGAATGAGGCAAAAATTACTACCTAGGTTTGATTTTGCATAGAAAGAGACCCCAGTTTGAAAAGTTTGTGATGGGAGTCTTAAGAATTATTTTCAGAAATAATGAGGTACAAATGAGAGATATCAACCAGTTGAACATTTTGAAGTACTAGATTCTAGAGCAGCAGATGAAAAAGAGGTTGAAGAGAGAGAGACTTGCAAGAATACACATAAGCGTTAATGGGACAAAGAAATGTAGTATTACGTGTTGAGGATAATTTTATAGTTTTATCAACTGGACTAGGGAGAAAGGTTCACATGTTGAGATATTCACTTAGTTAGCTAAATAACATGATTGAATGTATAAAAGAAATGAAATAAAAAATAAAGAACATAGGGACCAGCAGTTAGCATAATGGCTATGTCGCTGGACTCCCATGTAGTCCCAGACCTGGTGGCTTAAAATTCACACTGGGCATGCAAGCGTGCCCAAGATCCCAAGAGGAGAATGGAGGAGAAGGGATTGTGGCATGGCCATCCCTCCTGGGGGGTGATTTCTCACTTTCTGTCTCTCTGTCTCTGTCCGTCTGGCAAGCGCAGTTCCCTGTCCGTTCGGCAAGGCCATACAACCCAAAAAAAAAAAAAAAAAAAAAAAAAAACTCTCCAAAAAAGTAAATAAATAAAGAACATACATATTAATAATGGTGTTCTGGACATAAAACAGGGAAAGGGTCAGTTGAGAGGCCCAAAATCAGAATTCTGAGGAACTCTTTCATTTATCTGACAAGGGAAAAAAGAGAACCAAACAATCAAAGCAGAAGGGGATCGGAAAGAGAATCAAAGCAATACCTATTATGGGGGACAAAAGGTGATAGTGCAAAAAAAAAAAAGGATGTTTGGGCCTATGAAATGCTACAGAAAAACTAAGAAACATGATATGTGTAGAGAAATCATTGATCTTTAAAATTAAGAGCTAGTGAGGGACGACCAGTTGGTATAATGGCTGTGTCAATGGATTCCCATGTTGTAGATCACAGTTCGAGTCCCAGACCCAGTGGCTTAAACTCAAGCCAGGCACATGTGCATGCATGCCCAAGATTCCAAGAGGAGAATGAAGGAGAAGGGATTGTGGTGTGGCCATCCCCCCTAGGGGGGGTGGTGGTGGTGATTTCTCACTTTCTGTCTCTCTGTCTCTCTCTGTCTTTCTGGAGAGCACACACACCCTATAGGAAAAACCTCTCCAAAAAAAGAAAATGAAAGAAAGAAAAAGAAAATTAAGAGGTAGTGGACAGCTCCGAGTGATCAGTTTATGTAATATAGCAAGGCAAATTATAGGTGTGCAAAGAGTTGATCAGAAAGTAGTAAGGTGTGTTATAATGATGTCAAAGTCCTCCAGAGAAAGAAAACCAACAGGAAGTTGGTATGATATAATATATAGGAGATGTATATATACAGAGAGAGAGATGACAGATAGATGGCATAGATATACACACAACCATACAGAGAAGTGCGCAGATATGAATGAGAGCAGGGGGACAGAGAGAGATTTGTTACAAGAATGGACTCATACAATTACAAAGACCAAGAAGTCCTAAGATCTGCCATCTCCATTCTGGAGAATGAAGAAATCCAATAATGTCATTCAGCCCAAGGCCTGAGAAACAGAGGAACGAATGGTTTAATTCCCTCTCGAGGCTCAGAGATGGGTAGGGAAGAAGGAGGCAGTCCAAAGTCTCAATAACCAGGAATTTCAATATCCAAAAGCAAAAGAAAATGGATATCTCAGATCAAGAAGCAAGAGAAAATTCACCCTTCCTTCTCCTTTTTGTCATATTCAGGCCTCAACCAATTAGAGAATCCCAATTTACATTGTGAGGGAGGATCTTCTTGACTCAATCTACCAATTTCAACTTTACTCTCTTATGGAAATGCCCTCACAAACACACCTAGAAATAATGTTTTGCTAGCTATAAGGGCATCCCTTGGCCAGTCAAGTTGACATTTAAAATTCAATCACAAATGGAAATATAAAAATAATTTTGTAACGTACAGGTCCATGAGCTTTCTTTACTTTGGGGGTGCTACTCCTCTGCAGCTGCATGACAACTTTTGAACATGCCTTACAATCAAAAAGATAGTTCAGTAGAGAAAATATGGTACCAAAGAACCAATGTCTAAATTATAACAGGATTTCTTTCAAATAGTAATTTAAGTAAATAATATTTTAAAATAGTATTAAAAATGTAGGAAAATACAGCTATAGATTATAATTAAACTTCTAAACCTAGGTAGTTTTCCCAACTTATTTAAATCATAATGTACTAAAAAAAGTCTAGACGTTTGTTTAAAATATATCTGTAATATTATTTAGAACATTATTTTTAAACAAAAATATGACAAATTTTTTTTTGAGAGGTTTTTGCTATAGGGCACATACACTCGCCTGAAAGATAGAAAGAGACAGAGAGACAGACAGTAAGAAATCACCCCCCAGGGGATATGGCCAAAACGCCATCCCTCCTCCTCCATTTTCCTCTTGGGATCTTGGACACGCATGTACACGTGCCTAGCGTGAGTTTAAGCCACTGGGTCCGGGACTTGAACACGACTGCATAGGAGTCCAGCAACATGGACATTACGCCAACTACTGGTCCCATGACAAAGTTTTATTCCCTCTCTGTGGTAATTATTACTCTAATATCAGTCTTTGGAGGTTGAGAATACATACTTTGGAGACCCCAATAACTTTTGCATTAGATAAATCCTCTACATTGACATAAGAAAAAATATTTTACCACATTGGCTAAGAGAGTAAGTCTGTGACAAGCCAGTGGAATGGTGGTTAAGGTGGCTGGAACCCCACATGGTCAATTATGTGGTTGTGTCCTGGACTCACTGTCTTGGAAAAAAACACATCAGGCTATATATGTGCATGCCAAAAACTCCAAAATGAGGAAGAAATAAAGATAGAAAGAGACAGAGAGACAGACAGTAAGAAATCACCCCCCAGGGGATATGGCCACACCGCAATCCCTCCTCCTCCATTTTCCTCTTGGGATCTTGGACACGCATGTACACGTGCCTAGCGTGAGTTTAAGCCACTGGGTCCGGGACTTGAACACGACTGCATAGGAGTCCAGCAACATGGACATTACGCCAACTACTGGTCCCATGACAAAGTTTTATTCCCTCTCTGTGGTAATTATTACTCTAATATCAGTCTTTGGAGGTTGAGAATACATACTTTGGAGACCCCAATAACTTTTGCATTAGATAAATCCTCTACATTGACATAAGAAAAAATATTTTACCACATTGGCTAAGAGAGTAAGTCTGTGACAAGCCAGTGGAATGGTGGTTAAGGTGGCTGGAACCCCACATGGTCAATTATGTGGTTGTGTCCTGGACTCACTGTCTTGGAAAAAAACACATCAGGCTATATATGTGCATGCCAAAAACTCCAAAATGAGGAAGAAATAAAGGACAAGAGATTGTGGCATGACCATCCCCAATGGGAGGGGAGGTGTTTTCTCTCTTTCTCTCTTTCTTCCCCCATCCCCATCCAGCAGGTACACACACCCTCTGGCAATGTTTTTTAAAAAAGGGAAATGAAGGAAAGGACAATATAGTCTAGTCTCTTTCTGGTACATTAAATGAGGCCACAGAGATCCTCATTACTAACCTCAAAGATCTCCCCTTCCCCAAAGTCACTTCTCTTTGTTTTTATGAAGTCAATCATAAATCATGATCATAAATTGGGGGCTGTTATGTACATGCACACAGACACAAGGTTATTAATTCATTTGATAAATATTAATTAAATGTCAATAGGTAAGGGGACCTTGTCCTGAAAGTCTAGATAGCCAGAAAAAGAGTTGGCTTTCTACAGTTTAATGGCTACTGGCCACAGCTCAGTGCTGAAGTCAGTGGCTTCTAGTCGCACATAAGTCCCCCATGATGCCACGGACAGGAGTCCTGCATTCCCAGTCTTGAAGCCATGTGTGGTGAATTATGCCACAGCCTTGTCACAACATCGAATTGTAGTCCCTCATCTGAGCACAGAAAGGCCTGGTGTCACCCCTGATACAAACTGGGCTGTCAGGACAGAACTGTAGCCAAGGTTCTGCCACTTTGTAAAATATTTGTATCCAGGGAAGGGGACCAGTCTTATCTAATCACGCAGCTTAAAAGGCCATAGCCTAAGGGTCAGGGACCCGCTCCTGGAGTCTAACATCTGTACTTGCTACATCTCTCTGCAAAGCCCTGCAACACAATGAGCAGCAGGAGACTTATTACTGCTTTTGTCTCCATGAGTTTTCTCCATAAACACTGCTCCTGGTGCATGTGTGCTTGGCCATTTGCCTTCGATGCACAAGGACCAACAACAAATCAGGCCCTAGAGACACAGAAGCAAACAAAACAGAAAAATTCCTGCCTTCAAGCGTACATTCTCCTGGGAAGAGAGAGCTCCGGTAAATAAATAAGTTGGTAAGGTACCAAGTGGTGATAAGTGGTGAAAGGAATAATAAAGAAGGGAAGGAGCTACAGTGATCAGGGAGAATTCAGGGGAGTCGGGTGGTATCTGAGCAGTGACCTGAAGGAAGCAAGGATTTTTAATAGCCATGTATACGTGTAGGAGAAAAGCATCCTGGCAAGGAAAACACAGTTCAAAGAACCTGAAGCAGGAAAGTAGCTCCTGTGTTTGAAAGTAAACAAAGAGGCCCTTTCTGTTCCAGTAGATCAAGGGCAGAGAAGACTTGTGAGAGATGAAGTCCTTCAGGCAATGAGGAAGGCTTTAAATTTTACTTGCATTCACATGGAAAGTCATTGGAAGGAGCTTACTCAGATTTCAGAAAGATCCCTGTGGAGAAGAGACAGGCTAAGGAGGAATACTCAAGGGGACTTCAAAAAGTTAGTGGAAAAATAGAACTCAAGTATAAGTTGATTCTGGTGCCCAACATTTTTGAAAGTCATGAATTATTTTTTTCAGAATATGAATTTTCCATGAATATTTTGAAAACACTATCCCCCTCCCCCCCCCTCACACACACACTGGAATATAGAAGCAGAGAGGTGGTTACAAGTTAATTGCAATATGGGACCATCAGTTAGCGTAATGGCTATGTCGCTGGACTCCCATGTAGTCGACCACGGTTCGAGTCTCGGACCCGGTGGCTTAAACACGCCGGGGGCGTGTGCGTGTGTGCCCAAGATCCCAACAGGAGAATGGAGGAGAAGGGAAGGGATTGTGGCGTGGCCATCCCCCGGGGGGGGGTGATTTCTTGCTTTCTATCTCTCTGTCTCTCTCTGTCTCTCTGGCGAGCACACGAGCCCTGTAACAACAACAACAACAACAACAACAAAATTAATTGCAATAATCTTGGCTAGAGATTTGGTGTTTTAGAATGGGATGACTGAGAAGAAAATCAATTTGAGAAATATTTTCATGATATAGCTAACAGAGCTTGCTAATGGTTTGATGTAGATTACCAAAAAGGGAAGTAAAGAATGGCATAATCTTTTGGGAGTCAAACAACTGTAAGCCACTTACCAACACAGGGAAACTACAGAGTGATCAGGTTTGTGGGGACAGTCTGAGTTCAGGAACAAATAAGCTGTTTGAACTGCCTTTTAGACCAAGAGGAGACGGAAATGGAAAATTGCACATTTGTGACTGGAATTCAGAGAAGTCATTTGAGCTGAGGGATAAACACTGGGAGTCACCAGCATGCAGATAGCATTTAAGGGGCACAGGTAAGATTGCTTGGGGCAGTCACACAAAAAATGTGGTCTGATAGCTCTCTGGATACCCAAAATTCTTTTAGGAGGTCCATGTGGTCAACTATTTTCATAATAATACTAAGATAACTTTTGCCTTTTTTTACTCTCATCCATTCACAATCATAGTTCAGTTTTCTAGGGACTTGATGAGAGGTGTTATAGCAGCAGTTTAAATGCAGTGGCAGATAGAAGAATCCAACTGTTTTCTATTACCCCAGACATTAAAAAGATATGCAGAACTCTAAAACTATGCCACTCATCTCACTAAATTTTTTAGTTTTGAAAAAATCTAATTATTAAAAATATATTATTTATATTAATATGTAATGGATCTGTATTGCTATTTCTAAACGTTAATAAATATTTTTTAAATTCTGGTTTTGGAGAGGTGTTTTTTATTTTTTTTTTTTCACTATAGGGCGTGTGCGTTCGCCAGACAGACAGAGAGAGAGATAGAGACAGAAAGCGAGAAATCACCCCCCCAGGGGGGATGGTCACGCCGCAATCCTTTCTCCTCCATTCTCCTCCTGGGATCTTGGGCACGCACGCACACGCGCCCAGCGTGAGTTTTAAGCCACCGGGTCCGGGACACAAACCGTGGTCAACTACGTGGGAGTCCAGCGACATAGCCATTAGGCTAACTGCTGGTTCCCTAAATTCTGTTTTAATTTCTTGCAGAAATGTAAAACTATGCTACTCATCTCATTAATTTTTTTATTTTGAAAAATCTATTCCTCATAAAACTATGTTATTTATGTTAATATGTAATAGATTTGGGAGCCAGCAGATGGCATAGTAGTTACATCACGGGACTTCAACATGATCAGTCATGGTTCAAGTCCCATACCTTGTGGCTTGAAACATGCCGGGCACGTGTGCATGTATGCCCCAAATCCTGAGAGTAGAATGGAGAAGAAATTGTGGCATGGCCATCCCTCTGGGAGGGGGGCTATTTTTCACTTTCACTCTCCAGTGAGCACACATGCCTAATAGCAAAAGTCTCTTTTAAAAAAAAGTAATGGCTCTGTTATTGCAATATCTAAACAAGTTAATAAATATTTTTTAAATGATTAGTTTCAATTTCTTATACAGATAGTATCCAATTTACAATGGTTCAACTTACCATTTTTCAACATTACCATAAATTTATCAGGGTAATAAATGCATTTTTGACTATTTGCACTTGTTCATACAATGGGTTTATTGGGATATAACCCCATAATAAATTGAGGAACATCTATATAGTAATTATAATTAGATATAACACATATAAACAAATATATTGAGATCCTTAAATTTTTTTCAGAGTATATAGAGGTCTAAGACCAAAGACCTGGGGAATTAGTATGGATAGGTGCTATGGTTTGAATGTGTATCCCTAATCTGGATGCAATGGATTAAGTATTGGAAACTTAATCCCTAGTGCAACAGTGTTGAGAGATAACCTTTTCAGGGGTTATTAGGTCATCAGGGTCCATTCCTATCTCATAAATAGATTGTTATTGCTGCAGGATTTAGTCATCATGGGAGTAGATTCCTGATAAAAGAATGAATCTGACCCATTTCACATCTCTTGTATATGCTCTCTTGCCTTTCTGCCTTTTGCATTGGAATGACACAGCAAGAAGGCCCTCATGCAATCTCTCTACCTTGAATTTCCCAGCATTTAGAACTTAGAAATAAATCTCTGTCCTCTATAAATTACCCAGTCTGTGGTATTCTATATAACAACATAAAACACACTAAGAGAATGAAAAAGAAAAGAAGCTCAAGAACTGAAGGTGAATGAGGAGAAACCAGCAGGGAGAGCTGAGTAAGAGCCATTCATGAGTTAGGAAGTAATCAAGAGAATACTCCAGAGGTCAAGTGAGAAAAGTCTTTTAAGATGGCATGGAGGTTAATGAGCTAGATCTCACATGACGGACTGTATGGTTCAAGTCCTGGACCTGGCAGCTTGAGAATTACACTAGGGGTGTGTGTGTGTGTGTGTGTGCCCAAAACCCCACAAGGAGACTAGGGGAGAAGGGATTACAATGTGGCCATCCCCTCTGGGATGGTTATTTCTCTCCCTATCTTTCTCTGTTTCTTTCTGGCAAGCACATGTGCCCTATAGAAAAAGAGAAAAAAATACAAATGGGACCCATTGATCACATCACATGCTGCAGAGAAACTGAATAAAATAAAAACTGACAGATTTGCTGGCACCTAAGTCAGCAGTAACCTTGATAAGAGTACTTTGTTACAGTGGTAGACAAAAGTCGGACTGGAGGGAATTCAAGAGATAGTAGAAGGGTAGGAAATGGAGAAGGAAGTACATATAACCAACATTTAATAAATTTAATATAAAAAAGACATATACAGGGTGGTATCCTCAGTTAATATAATATTAAGAGAGACTATTTTTGATTTTCCCAATAAAGGCTTAACTAGTAAATTCCTATGTTCATGGGAATTATCTAGAAACAGAGAGAAAAATTAACAGTGCACACTTAAAAAGTCCTATTTTTGAGCAGGCAAGAGCAGACGAGATTCGTAAATAAAAGGAGCATGGGTGGGTTTTTTTTTTTGTTGGTTGGTTTGTTTAATTTTTTACTCATCAGTAGGAAGGGAATGTGATACAAATGCAATTGGGTTGCTATTCCCACATAAATATGGGGATGTGAGCACGTGGAAGTTCTCTTCAAACTGTTCCTACTTTCTCATTAAGTATAAGATGAAAGTTTATCAGCTGAGAATAATGAAGACAGAGGAGATGTTGGACATTTGAGTGGAACGGGATGGTATGAAATAAACACAGGAGAGTGAGAGAGTGAATTAACTAGAGAAATGTATGACAATCGCAGAGTGGGACTAACAGCCCACTTGAACATAGGGTCCTAAATTTAAATTGATACCACTCAGCAGAATTGTTTTTCTCTCTAGCCATATTCAACCAGCAACTCAATGATGACCATACATCTTAAAACCCTCATCTTGAATTGAGCTCTGAGATTTTTTTTTTTTGCCTATTTGAGCACATTTTTTATTACTTTATTTTACTCATGATAGCACATGCATACACATGAGAGATACAGAGAGAAAACCACCATAACGTCTCATCATGTTGCATTTCCCTTTCCTAGTCCACCAGCTTCCCAGGATCCTAGACACAGGCATGCACATATCCGACATGTTTTCAGGCAATCTGGGATCTGAACCTGCAGTCGGCCATGTGGCTTCCAGCATTACAGTTCAGTTTGCTACTGACGACACCACCAGGCTGGACATATATCTTATGATTCTTCATCTTTATTTCTTTTTCTTTATCATTTAAAGCAAACAACTTTTAACTCTAGAAAAATGTGAGGCCTACATTTGGGTTTGACCACTCAAGCAGCAAAATTATGTCTCTCTTCTTATACCATCAACTTAATAAGGAACAGAACCTACGTACTATTAAAAAGTACTCCAGAAATTTTGAATAAGATAAAATTTTAATTTCTCTCTTTTACTAGGGCATACCCCTCATCACCACCAAATCAAATTGGCATAAATATAAATGATCCATTGTCAATACTGTTATTATGAAAAATTACGCCCTAGTTAAGTCACTGGTTCTGTCTTCTGGGTGTTGTGCACAGCAGTGATGATAATTATAACCACAAAGGTCATATCTATATTTTCTCAGCTTCTAGTCATCCAATTCATTACCATAATTGACAGTTTTAACCAGAAGCACATTTATTGAGAGCCATCTGAATGCTGTAAGGCCCATGGTCTAAGAGAAAGAAAGTATGTCTGTAATCTTTCCTCAGCTCCCAGTATCAGCCACAATTAGCTATTTGAGGTTTTTTGTGCCATTTGGAATCCTGGCCTAATAAAGACAGTCACCTCACAGGGCTAAGGTAATCAGGGCCGTTGTCAACCTGAGACACAAGCACAATCAGAAGGCTTCTTGTAATAGAAGATAGTCTGAACTCTGCACACTGGCCCCATAGGAAATGGGAAATATTCTCCGTAAATCCTAGTGGATGAGATTGTAATACTGTTCCTGGAAAGAATTTCTTTTCAAACCTAGCCAGAGCAACGTGTTTGTATTGCTATGATCCACAGAGGACCTTTACTGTGACTCCTTGACACTCAATCCCTGGTGCTCTGCACTTCTACTCAGTTTTGTAATCATCACTAACAGTCCTGTGACCTCAAAGAGATCAATACTGTATGATCCCAGGTTCTTGAGGTATCTAGGGAAGTCAAATTCACAGAGGTTAAAAGTTGAACTGTGCCTTACAGGATTGGGGATGAGGAGTGGGAGTTCAAGCATTTCATAGGTGCCTTCAGTTTGGGAAGATGAAAAAGGTAGCTGCACATTCCTTGCAGCTCTGGCACCAACACATGACTGAGGCTCTGAGTCAGGCACACATGGGGAGCCCCCAGTTTGGAATTGAGGGACCTGATGAAGCCAGATTGTAGTAGAATCCATTTTCTGACTAAGGTGGCAATTTTTGTAGAAATGGTGGAGTATTTGGTGTACCATCTCAGAGATAGGAGCTTCAGTGGCAGAAACTGATGCTGCTCAAGCTGAGCCACGGTCTGTTTTTGCTTTTGTGGGTGGCTACGTCATCTCCAAGTTCAACCCTACCCATCCCTGAAATTTCAGACCTAGGAAAACTTTTCACTAGTTTTTATTTTTGTTTTTGTTTGTTTGTTTGTTTGTTTGTTTTTTCCCCTACTCTTTGCAAGTAGGATGTGAAAGCAATTTAAGAATCACAGCCAGGGGACCAGCAGTTGGCATAATGGCTATGTTACTAGACTCCCATGTAGTCAACCGCAGTTTGAGTCCCAGACTCGGTGGCTTAAACTCACGCCGAGTACGTATGCAGGCATGCCCAAGAACCCAAGAGGAGAATGGAGAAGGGATTGCGTCATGGCCATCCACCCTGGGGGGTGATTTCTTGCTTTCTGTCTCTCTCTCTGTCTTTCTGGTGAGTGCACACACCCTGTAGCAAAAACCTCTCCAAAAAAGAAAAAAAAAGCATCACAAGCAGAATTTTTAAGAGGTTTTTGCCTTAGGACACGTGTGCTCACCAGAGAGAGAGAGAAAGACAGTAAGAGGGAAAGTAAGAAATTACCTCACAGGGGGGATGGTCATGCCACAATTCCTTCTCCTTCTGGGATCTTGGGCATGCATGCACATCCACCTGGTGTGAGTTGTAAGCCACCTGATCTGGGACACAAATCATGGTCAGCCATGTGGTACTCCAGTGACCTAACCACGACACCATCTATTGGCCCCCAGAATTCTTTTCAATTTCATTAGTAATTTATTTTACCATAGAAGTCATGAGCTTGCTAGAAAGAAACAAAGATAGCAAGAGAGAAAGTGAGAAATCACCCCTCCGGGGCAATGACCATGCCACAATCCCTTCTCGATTCTCCTCTCAAGATTTTGGGCTGGGACTAGCAGTTAGCGTAATGGCTATGCCGCTGAGCTCCCATGTAATTGACTGTGGTTTGAGTCTCGGACCTGGTGGCTTAAACTCACGCCGGGTGTGTGTGTGTGTGTGTGTGTGTGTGTGTGTGTGTGCGTGCCCAAGATCCGGAGAGGAGAATGGAGGAGAAGGGATTGTGGCGTGGCCAATCCCCCTGAGGGGTGATTTCTTGCTTTCTGTCTCTCTGTCTCTCTCTGTCTTTCTGGCGAGTGCACGTGCCCTATAGCAAAAGAAACAAACAAAAAAACTCTCCGAAAAAAAAAGATTTTGGGCACACACGCACATGTGTCTGGCATGATTTTCAAACCTCCAGGTCCAGGACTCGAACGGCAACAGTCATGTGGGAATTCAATGCCTTAACTGCTACAGCCCCTGCTGGTTCCCACAACTAGAAATTTTAAAAACTGAAATAGAATAGAAAGAGATGACTAAATCTCATAGAGTAAGGATAAGAACACCTCATTTCATTTCTGTATTAAAATATATAGGAATATGCCAAAGCACAATATGAAATATATTTGTTATTGAGAATACCAGGCAAAAGTTCCACTAAAAAGACCAGATGATGATGCAATGGTGATGTATACTCTCAATGCTGAACCTAAATGGGAAGGTCCCAGGTTCATATTTAAACCTGTTCCCTTATTCCAGGCTAGTGAGGCTGGGCGTGGGTCATAGCATAAAGACCTGTTGGGAATGCCTTTTTCTCTCTATCTCTGACTCTCTCTCTCAAAAGAAATAAGCAACTGAGCTTGAAGAAAAGTTTCTTTTCTGTGTTAACAAGACATGGTGGAATCTGTTGTTTGCAATTAAGGACACACTGATACTGTGTCTAGTATGAACAGTTCAAGGATGTAATCTCATTCTCATTTCTTTTCATCATCCTCCAAACCCTGATGATTCATTGTCTAGTGCATTTAAGTTGATCCCTACCTCATGCCATACGGAATGTTAACTTATTCCTAATATATTAGGTCATTAGGAAAGTCATAACATATTTTTCTATGCAAAAGTGTGTCATGACTTTCCTGACAACCCAATACATGCCAGGTAGTCTTTTTGAAAGGCAACAGAGAAGTTTTACATGTTACAATTCTATGGCTTATGCAGATATTTATGTCAGTGATGTTAATTATATACACTTGTTTTAATTTTTTCTAAAGTTGTCTAGTTGGATAAAGCTAAAATTGGAGGCCATAATCACCAATTATTTATTAATTTTTTTTAATGCGAAGCTCTCTCTTTCCCAAGGGTATTCTTGCTCCCCTATGAGTGGAATTAGGATGTTTTACCCAGGCCTAGGTCATTGCTGGGCTCTTCATTTGACATCTGTCCTAGCCATCTTACCTTTGAATAAAGGAATATGTTGATGATTTTCAGCGACAGCAAGCAAGGAACTACAGCATGTAGCTCCTGTTACCTGAACATATTACCATGTAGTATCTATCAAAAGTTGTCCAAATTTTACTTTATCTAGAGACTATGTAACCTGCTACACACATTACAATACACCCTCAGATCAAGCCAGGAGAACAGAATTATACCCTATAATGTATAAATTTGCTCCTTCATTGAATTACTTTGTGTATGAGTAGGATGCTTTCCGCATTAGAAACACATTGGCCTTGGTTCTATTTTGTTGCCTCATGTTTGTTTTTCATTTTTTTCTCATGCCACTCTTTTATGTTATTCTGTTGTGTTTCATAGATTCTTGCAATCTACCTTAAAGTCTTCTTTGGAATAAGACAAAGTATAAACAAACAAATAGGTTCTCTTGCTTTTTCTTTCTACAACCCCCATACACATAAGCCCTGATTCAACGTATACCTCAATAACTGTAAAAACCTTCTGGCTGGTTTTCCTGACTCTATTTTTTCCTCTCACAAATGTTGGATTCCTCTTCTTCAATATTGTTTTCATCACTTTACCCAGCTGCTCAAAATCTACAGTTGCTTGGTAATGTCACTATAGTAGATGTAATCATCAGGCTTACATTCAGAATCCTCCATCAGTTGCCCACACACTTCCAAATTTATCTCTCATGCTCACTAACAAGGTGCTTCTGCTCTGATAATTCAAAATGATTGCCATTTTCTACCTATTGCTTGCAATTTTGCAAGGACCAACTTCAGAAACTACCAGTAGCATTATCTTTAGAAAATCTTATAATCTTTCCAAGCTTCTCTTTCTTCAATTGCAAAATGGGTATAATACTTTACACATGTTTTATGAGAAGAGATAACATATGAAAGTGCCTATATTAGGACCAGCAGATGGTGTCATGGTTACACCGAACTCCCCTGTAGTCGAGCATGGTTCACGTCCCAGACCCGGCAGCTTAAAACTCATGCCGGATATGTGTGCATGCATGTCCAAAATCCCAAAAGGAGAATAGAAGAGAAGGGACTGTGGCATAGCCATCCCCCATTGGGGGAGGGAGAATGATTTCTTGCTTTCTGTCTCTGGCGACCACACACGCCCATAGCAAAAAATCTCTCTAAAAAAAGAGAAAGAAAGAAAGAAAGAAAGAAAGAAAGAAAGAAAGAAAGAAAGAAAGAAAGAAAGAAAGAGAGAGAGCCTATATCAACTAACTAAACAAAGAAATAAAAAATGTCTGTCTTAGCATGTACTTGGCACTCAACAAAAAGTAATTATAATTCTTTGCTTCTGTTCATAATATTTGCATAACCCTGGAAAGCCCTGGTACCTCCTCAACTGTCCATTTCAAAAGATGAGGCAGGGACCAGCAGTTAGTGTAATGGCTATGTTGCTAGACTTCCATGTAGTCGACCACAGTTTGAGTCCCAGACCCAGTGGCTTAAACTCACACCAGGCGCATGTGCATGTGTGCCTAAGATCCCAAGAGGAGAATGGAGGAGAAGGGATTGCGGTGTGGCCATCTCCCCTGGGGGGTGACTTCTCACTTTCTATCTCTCTGTCTCTCTCTGTCTTTTGGGCAAGCTCATACACCCTATAGCAAAAATCTCTCCAAAAAAAAACAAAGAAAGAAAAGATGAGTCAATGATTACACAGACCTTGAGGTCAAACAAAAAGAGGTTTGAATCCTGGCACACTCCGCTTTCCACTGTAGGACCTTGGGAAGGTGACATTAGATCTTCTTGAGCGGTCCATCTTCAGGAATGCAGGAGCATAGGAAAGGATGTTCAAGACGTGGCTAATATAGTCTCTAGAATACCATCTATACTGTCTAGAAGGTTTCTAGAATACCATCTTCTGCTATCTTCTTTCTATTAAAAATTAATAAAAGACTTGGTTTGGTTTGAGATAAGGTACCTAAGAAAGGTAACAGCTAAGGCAAAATAAACAATAAATTGGACTTTAGCAGTAAGAGTTCATCTTTAGCAATAGTAAGCGGAGAAAAAGCCCAGAATAACAGTATCACTTCTCTAAGGACCTCAGACTGAAATAAGAATGACCATAAAAGGAAACTTCCTTTTTTTTTTTTTTTTTTTGAGAGGTTTTTGCTATAGGGCATGTGTGCTTGCCAGACAGACAGAGAGACAGAAAGCAAGAGATCACCCCCCAGGGGGGATGACCATGCCACAATCCCTTCTCCTCCATTCTTCTCTTAGGATCTTGGCCTAGCATACACACACTCCCAGTATGAGTTTTAAGCCCCTGGGTCTGGGACTCGAACTGCAGTCGACTACATGGGAGTCCAGTGACATAGCCATTACACTAACTGCTGATCCCAAAAGGAAACTTCTTATTAAATATAATCTTCAAATAATCACAATACCTTATTCCCAAATGATCTTATTAAACTTCTCTAACTATATGTAAGCCTCTGATATTTGATATCTTCCAAATATGCAGCTTGACACTGAGCAGGTGCTTTGTGTTTACATTTTGACTGCAGGCAGGTTTTGTCACTTCTAAAAATACACAACAGAAATCACAAAAGGCACTTTTTCTTTGTGACAGCACCCTTGCCGAAACTTTCCAATTCATCAGATTCAAAGATAACCTATAGAGCCGACAAATTTTGTATTAGCATGGCCTTCACTTCTAAATCTTGCTATCCTAATACAATACTTTTCAGTTTTTCCTAACATCTCTAAGTATTAAATTCCTGCCTGTAGCTGGTAAGAGCAAAATCCCACAAAGCAACCCTGTCTTAGTCTGTTTTATGCTGCCTTAAGAGAATGCCACAAACTGCATAACTTATAATACACACAAATTTATTAGCTCACAGTTCTGGAGTCTGGGAAGTTCAGGATTAAGGCACAAGTACCTAGTGAGGGCCTTCCTGCTGTTATTCCATGGTAGACCGAAAAGTGCAAAAAGAGTTGTGAGACAGGGGTGGGAGAGTGCTCAACTCATCCTTTAATACAAAACCCACCTCCATGACAGTGGAATTATTCCATTCACTCTACCCTCATTGATGTGGCTGGGCCGGGAACTCAGTAGCCCAAGGCTAACTGATGCCATTCCAGGCCTCTGTGCCTCTGAATTCTCTGGCTCCGCTTCTCCCCCCTGAAGTGATAAAACAATCTGAGACCTTGAGAAGCTGAACACCCTGCTTATCTGACCCGTTCTTCTTGAGAACAAACTCTGGGCTACATCTTCCCAAAGGGCTGCTTTTTTCTAATAAGCTACCCCTTAGCCCGCTGGAAACCGCCCCTTCCCAAACTTCCCAATAAGACTGTGCTTGACCCCCAAGTGGGGCCGGAGATTTTGAGTGGTAACTCCTCCGCGCCGGCTGGCATATTGAAGAGTTACCCCTGTCTCTCCAGAGTGCTGCCTTTTTGTTCCTGGCTGTCTGGTTTTTCACAACATCATGACCTAATCACATGTCATTGAGCCCCACCTCCCACCCCAGTTGCACTGGGGATTAAGTTTCAAACATACATGTTTTGGAGGGCACATTCAAATCCTAGCAACTTCCTCCACCTACCCCACCCCACTTATTCCAAATTCATAAACAACTTTAAACCCAACAAGAAGTAAACAGAGTAGTAGAATTCAATTTCCTCCAGGCTCATTCCTTAATTCTCCTTCAGTCTACTCTAATTTACTTTACACTGTGAGTTATGGGTTGAATTTTGGGTTATGGGCTGAAAAAGACAAGTTTAACCCCTCACTCCTAATATCGCACAATGTGACCTTACTGAGAAATAGGGTTGCTGCACATATAATTAGCTAATTTCAAATAAGGTCATATCATAGAAGTATGGGCCCTTAATCCAATATGACTGATATCCTCTTAAGAAGAGGAGAAACAGAGCCAGCAGGTTGGCATGGTGGGGAAGGTGCTGAACTCTTGCATGGCCCAACTGTGGTTTGAGTCCTGGATTTGGAAGGGAGAAAATCATGCAAGGTGCATGTGCATGCATGCCCAAAATCCCAAGAGGAAAATGGAGAAGGGATTGCGGCATGGCCACCCCCTATAGAGTGATTTCTTACTTTCCCTTTCTCTGTCTCTCTCTCTGGCAAATGCACACACCCTATCACAGAAAAAAAAAAGACACAGAGAACAATCAAGTGAAGACACAGATACTGTGAGAAGGCCACGTGAAGATAGAGTAAGAAATTGGAGTTTTGCTACTTTAAGCCAAGGAACATCTTAGGCTCCCAGAAGCTGGAAGAGAAAAGGAAAGCTTCTCCCTTGGAGGCTCTCGAGGAACCATAGCCCTGGAAACACCTTGATGTAGGACCTGGAGTTGCCAGGACTTGGAGACAACAAATCTCTGTTGTTTTAAGCCACCTGCTCCAGGGTACTTTGCTATGGCAGCCCAATAAAACCAATACTCTGTGAGCCTTTGCTTACAGCCCAGACTCATCTAGAACGCAAACTCCTCTCCTCCAAAATGATGTTAGGCAAAAGAATGTCAATCTGTCTTGCACCATTTTCTACCTTATTGAGTTCCTTCTACCTGAAACGTAAAAATGCTCGAGTACCAATGGACTAATGGCTGCTTTTTCATTAATCTCTTGGCATTTTTCTTTCCCAGCATCCAAGGTGTGATTGATCAGTGCAGTCACATTTTAGAGCAGGACTCTTCAATTTAGCAGTTAAATGTGTGTACAAGCCACAATAAATGCTTTTCCCCCTGTGTCTATACATCAGATACTTTGAGCAGCTCAGAATAATACTCTCAGTACTATCAGAAAACTATCCCAGACTGCAAGGAGCTGACTTCTGTTCGTCCTGCCTTACTAAATTTGAAAAGGAATGGCAATATTAATCAATGTTACCATCTGCAAAACAAAAGTTGAATTATTTCCAAAGCAATCCAGGAGCTGTTGTACCTCAGTTGAGATATAAGTTCCAGGAATGGAAACACTTTCTAATTCTTTCAAGTTTTCATTATTTCATTGTTTATGCTTTTAATTATAACCCAATTCAATAAAAAGCTCCAAGTCCAGGGCACAGATTTGACTTTTAAAAACCAGATGTCTGATGCCTCCTTTTATATTAACATAGGCAAACAATCTTATCTCCATGCTAACAAAGGAAACCGTCTCCTCCCACTTTGTGTTTCTTTTAGAGACTTTGGGTAAATGAAGGCCACACTTGGTCCACTAGACACATTTGCCCAGGACAGAACCAGTGCCAATTCAGCCTGTTTCTTTATGGGAAATGACATTCGGCAGCAGGGCCTGGATCTCCTGTAAGCTCCACATATTGTAGAGGCAGCTCAGAGGATGCGCTCGGATCAGTCAGATGGTGCCCACAGCTGCTGACACCCCTGAACTGCTCTGACCTCCTGTGTCTACCATTTTCCTTTGTCTTTCTTTGAAAACTTTCCTCCTGTGCCTCACTGCCCCCAGGAATAAGATGCTCACAGAACAACCACAAGTCTTCGTTAGGATAAAAATAATAATCTTTTGGATAGCAGGCTAATAGAAAGGAGAATAAGATACATTTTGCAGAGGGTTTTTTTTTTCGGAAGAATTTTTTTTTCCTTTAAAGCATGTGAATTCTGCTTTTCTGAAAGCGCGGGCTCTAGTGCTATGATTAGCACCAGGAACTGGAGCGGTTCCATCAGAGTGAAACGTTGATTTCAAGGCAGCTTTGCTTCTTGTTTTTCAAACCTGGTAAACAGGCACAGGAGAAGTTTGGGTCAGAGCTTGCAAAAGCAAATCAGTGGTTGGTGCCTAGCCTCTGAAAAAGCAAACAAGCACCCAGCGTGCATTGTTTTTCATTTTAAGCAGCGTGGCCAACAACAAAGGTGGGGCATAAAATGGGGTGGGGTTAACTTATACATAGTTATTTTATACTGTGCCATCTTGCAGCAGATTTTCTGAGGACTTTGTGTGGGTTTGTTAGGGAAGTAAAAATTGGGTCAGAATAGTTTCACACTCTACTACAACGTTTTTTGCATTATTTTTTTTATAGCCTCCAATTTAGGCAAATCATATTCACGTATCATTGCTAATTTTCAAAACAATGACACAAGAAGACTTCGGCTTAAAATCTATACTTTATTTTAACCTATCTTTCTTTTCCCCTGATTTATCAAGTTAGCATTATAACCAGGGACTCTTGTAATCTTAATCTGTACAATATCATTGCTGTTTTGCCAGGAAAATGACGGTGTTTCGTATTCAAGTTTATTAAGGCTGAACATATTTTCCTTTTCTTTTTAAAAAAAACAATAGATAAGATTTTTCATAAGTCTTTAACATGGCTATCAAATTTACGGTTGAAAGGAAGCTATACTGATGGTAGAATCAGAATTCAGAATTATTTCGACCTAGTAAGCATATGGGGAAAATCTAACACAATTACGTGACATGGTTATACTATTCATTATAAATATTAAGTCTAGTATTTGGGATTCAAATAACAATTACAGAAGGAAAAATGAGATAACTATAGCTAAATAGCCGCATTTAGGAAGACAACCAAAGAAGTTTAGTTGAATACAAATTCGATGTAAAGTGGCTTTCCAAGAAAGCCAACACATTGTAGGTGGTCTGCTAATGCCAAAAAGAGGCAGGTAACATTCTGGTTCTCTTAGTCACAGTCATGCCTTGCCTGGGGTCCAGAACTGTCCTCACTTCTAGATAGTGTTAATCCAGGCCAGTTATTCTGAACATCTGGCAGGTCATAAGTTATGCACCTTCCCTCCCAAAGGGTGTATACATACAAGTTTTGCATACCGTTTCCAAGTGCTCACAGTGCTGGACAGGTCTATGAACAATAGGCCTAAGCTCTAGTCTCTACAAAAGGGTGTATACATACAAGTTTTGCTTACCGTTTCCAAGTGCTCACAGTGCTGGAAAGGTCTATGAACAATAGGCCTAAGCTCTAGTCACGTACAGATCCCAGACTAGGAAAGCTTGATCTAGAAAATATTCAGAGCAACCAGAACCAGAAGTGCTCGGGAACCGAAGTTCATCCTGAACCTCATAGTAAAAATGTTTGCTCATTCCTGAAAAAAACCCAAGATTTAGTGGGATGACCCCTGAGTGGTAGTCGCTGACCTTAACTAGGACATGCTGGTTTCAAAGTATCATAAAGCCATAGGCAAATCAGTCCCTTCAGAGAAATACTACTCAAATATCCAAAATGATTCTTTACATGAACAGACATTTGACCAACTCACTTTTCCCATGTTTTTACTTCCTACTTATTATGGTCCTAATAATGTGAGCTAAGACTTATTCATTTACCACATATTTACAGTATATCCCCACAATAGTCCTGTGAAATGAAGCATATTGTTTTGAGGAAACTGAAGCAGAGAGAAGTTGAGTAACGCAGTCAACAGCATGCCCTGTCGGCAACAGTGACCCCCACACCTGGCCACTCCTAACCTAACCGCTATGTTTGTGACCACCCTGGTATGACACGCCCAGCAATCTTCCTTCAAGAAATATGGTTGAGCACCCAGTACATGAGCTCAGTTACCAGGTTACAGTCACCATGAAAGATAAAGCAGAGCGCTTTCTTAGAGGGTCACATGTTTTGTTGAATTGCTCACCTGGTTGATTTTCAGGCTCAATTTTCCTTTTGCATTTTCCCCGAGGTTTGCTCACTTTCTGTCCTCGTGTGTCTACATGCTACACCACCTGCCCACCTCTACCAATCCTGAGTTAGGCTCTGTCAGTATTTGGGCTTCTAGTCTAAAGACAGCACTCTTCAGAATTGTGTTAGTTGATACAGTCGCCCTGACCTGATTCAAACATCTTTCTTAAACAAACAGGCATGGATAAAATTTGGAGTGATTTCTAGCTTAAGCTCCGAATACTGAATTGGTAAAACTTGCTCTGCTAAATGGAAAGGAACTGCATGTTGTACAATCTCCTTTTTTGTAGGAATTCAGTGATAGAGTTATAACGCAAATGAGAGACACACCACGTGTGATACCTCCGCACTATCTCCCTCCAACTATTTTCTGATGCACAAGTTCTCCTTTGACAATCACCTGCCCATCTCCTAACACCCCCCTTTGTCTCATGTTCACAGGTCTGTAGACCCTAAGAGTTACCTCTATTTCATCCCTGAAATTTTGGACCAGAAAATGCTGGATACCACAAGAGAGTTTTATTTTGTGCTCATTGAACCAAAGAAGAAGGCAAATTATTACGAGAATCATTTCAGGTTAACAGGATATAAAACATTTGGGTCACATTGTACCATCTCCTCTTATGTGAGCCTTATGCTATGGAACTCCGATGTTGTTGTAAAGAACGTGTGCGCCTCCAGCCTAACCAGGAGCAGTAATGAAGGGAAAGGTCCTCTCCCTCCCCTGATCCATAAAGAGCACATTTCCAGCATACTTACCCGCAGTTCAGGTCTCACATTAATGGGCCTCACAAATAATCTCACTGAACATCAAGCTGGGAAATGAACACTGGCACGTCCTGGTAAACTCTCTTTAACTGGCCCCTGGTGGGAGCAAAACACCTCCAAGAGCATTTGTTATATATCAGAACAGTACTTCTAAAGATTGTCCATGGTATGTGTAAAAAAATCTCCTAATAAACATATCTGATAAATCATCATGATAGCCTCCATATTTCTTTGTTTAATTCTCAGTTTTCTTATAAGCCCTTTTTGAAGTTTGGTTGTAATGGATCATTACGTCCATAATGTGCTCAATGTTGGAGTGAATTTTGAACAGTTTTTAGGCTGCATACTGTTTTCTTCCAGATAATTTACTGGATTAAAATTAGCAGTGTGAAAAGCTGTAGAGAAATCTAAATGCCTGCCAAATCAAAGAAATAATCACATTTTTATGAATATTTAATATCATAGTCATGGCAAATAAGGCAAGTAATTAGTACTTACCATAAATTTGCAAAGTATTATTTTATGTAAATGTTACATTCTACTAGTTTGATATGAATTATTCATTGTATAACCAGACACTGACACAAACCAGTAAACATTTAAATCTATGTGCTATTAGTTTACTTACCTTCAATGATTTTTGTGCAGAATATATCCATATTTTCTCCTTGAATCCATGTTTTTCCCTTACCTCAAAAGAGACAAAATACAATGAGGAGAATGTTATTTAAAGCCATCTACTATATATTGAACAGTAAAGACACTTATGGTGCATATGTGAGTAAAATATGTGGGTCCCTCATGTGTACAGATGAGAAGCCCACAGCTCTGCTTCTGCCTCCTCACTTATGAGGTGAATTGTTAATGTAGAGCAGTTTTTAGTTATAAAATAAGTATGTTAGAGAAAAATAATAGTATATTATAGGCTGTGTACTGAAGAGTTAACCTTATCCAAAACAGAAGTCTAGCCTTTACCCTCAAATGCTGGGAAGGTGATCTCATCTCTTAGGAGGCCTCTAACAGGGGCATCTCTGTTGACTGAAGGGCTTTGACAGCCAGAGAGTCTAACGAAGTGATTTATGTTGGGCTATGTGGTATCTGCGGCCCTCTGGAGGAATGAGACTGAAAGTATTGGTCCGTCTTCTAGAAGGGCAGGAAACTGAAGAACAGCCACACAGACAATACATGACTGAGCCCCCAGTTAAAACTCTGGACAGGTAAGCTGGGGTGAGCGTCTCTGGTGGGTAGTACCATACTGTCCCACATCATTGCCAGGCAGAAGTAACTCTTTCTATGCCTCCACAGAACAACCAGAAGCTCAGCATCTGGACCCTCCGGGACACCCCCATGCATCTCTTCCCTTGGCTAATTTTAATCTGTCTCCTTTCCCTATAATAAACTATGAAAACAATAACTTTAATTGAGTTCCTTGAATCCTTACAATGAATGATCAAAACTGAGGGTGCTTTGGAAAGCATCTCAAACTTGCAATTACCGTCCTGTGTGACTTGTGTCCCCTTTAAACTCACAGCTAAATTTTGCACGATGAGACAACTTAAAAAGACAGTCTTTTGATCTCCTTGAGATAGAGCCCCTTGCCATCTTGCCACAATTGACTTTACCTTCCCAACATTTTTTCCAGGAAATCCCATGCCTCTGCTCTGACTCTCAGAGGTCCGTTGAACTCTGCACTGACATCAGAGTACAATGCCAAAGCGGAACAAGCTACAGGAATCCTCCCAAGCAGTGGCTCTCCTAAAAGCTGTGGCGTTTCTGGAACCTTCCTCAATCCCCATTCAGCTGATTTCCTGTTCAACCATTACTTTCCTAGCAAGTCTTTCTTTATGTTCTTACCTGAACCTAACCTTCCCTACCCAGTTATCTCTTCCTGTTTTACTTTTCTTCATAGCACCTATCTCTAACATACTACATATGTTACTAGTTTATTTTGTTTGTTTTCTGTTTCCACCCATGAAAATATAAGCACTACAAGGCCAAGATTTTGTTTCATTTTGTTCTCTGTACCCTGGTGCCTAAAACAGTGACTAGAATAGATATTCGCTGAACAAAAGAAAGTCTATACAAGAAGTGACATGGGGAGGCAGCATGTCTCAAGAGCAGAATAGAGAAGAAGGGATTGCAGTGTGGTCATCCCCCTGGGGGGTGATTTCTCACTTTCTGTCTCTGTCTCTCTAGCCAGTGTACACGCCCTATAGCAGAAATCTCTCTCTAAAACAGAAAAAAAGGATTAAAAATAAGAAGATTCATTTTCACTTCGACCTTGCCTGGTAAAAAGGATGAGAGGGTCTTTATTGGATCTCTTTTTAAGGACACTAATCCCTTTCATGAATCTCTGCCCTCATAATCTGATCACCTCCCAAAGCCCTGCCTCCAAATGACATCACCGTGGGGTTTAGAATTTCAAGATATGAATTTGGAGATGGAGAAAAGGGAAGAACATAGACATTCAGACCACAGCAGAGTCTAACAAAAGAAAGTCATTCAAAAACATCCTAAGTCTAGGAAAGAGTCATGCAACTTTGATACCTCCTAGCCACTCTTCTTTCTCGTGACTGTCCTCCCTGACTCCAATACTGAAGAAGTAGAGCACTACAGTGTGGGGCAAGTGGGGAAAAAAATCACCAATCCCTACCCATTGCAAGCCTTCAAGCTGAGGGGAAAAGTGTACCATTAAATTAACAGGTATTTTGGGTATTACCCTAGCTTGGACATGTTAAATACTAAACCAAAACTAATTTCTTTCTCTTTTTTTTTAAGTTTATTTATTTTTTTCTTGAGGAAAAAAGACAGGTGAGAGAGAGAGAAGAGAGACAGGACCTCCAGGAGGGTCTCAATGGAGTAATCCATCCCCAGTGTTCAGCCAGCCCTGCTAGCATACGTAGGGAGGTCTCCAGATTTGAACGCTCAATCTTCCTATGTGGGATAGCTTTGCAGAGCATGGCATTTTACACTGTGTCATCATCCAGCCTCCAAACTGATTTATTTCTAAAGCTAACCAGAAGATCTTTTGTTATCAGAAACTAACCAGAAAAATCTAGAGACCAGCCCTGAGGGCACACCGAGCAGCGAGGAAAATAGATGAGGGGATTTTGCTGATCAACCTCATAGGCTCCACTTGCTCAGCACAATGACAATGTTATTATTAAATAGTATCCTTGCCAAACTTACTATGTCAGATCTTTCACATGCTTTCCAAGAGTACCTGCCCACAGTGCACCTGAAGTGGTACCAACTAAGGGGATTTGGGAAGATGAGGACAGTGGAGAGCCCCACAATTCAGAATACACCACCTCGGCTCCTGAGATTCTAGGCCATCCCAGTGAGAGGGAGAGGAACACAAAGAAGGGATGTCTCCATCCCACACCTTCTACCACACCTCCTTTCCAGTGCGTCCTCAGATGTGCAGTCGAGAGCAAAACAGGAAGAGCGATGACAGAAAGGGCCATTGCCTGCTGCTAACTGAATGGCCTAACAAGATGGAAATAGGACCTCCGAGCAATTCTATTGAACAATTTTCCTCCCCATTACCACTATTTTTACAGCATACTAAAGGAACCCCCTCCCCCAGAGAAGCTCCTACAGTGGCCATGACAGGAAAAATGGTCCTTTCAGGTAACTCACAGGTTCCTCCCTACCCTAGCCCAGCTCAGCCTTGTTTCTAGCAATGGGAGAGAGGATGCTGTCAAATTTAGAACTGAATCGAAAACGTGTAATTTCTAAACCTAGAATAAAACTTGAAGCATTTGGAATTTGTATTTCATTTGGCTCTCGAAAAGATGGGTTTGAAGCTGCTGCAGATTTTGTGATCTATTTCCCAGGGGAGTCTTAGAGGCTGGTAGATAAACTTTAGTGTCATCCTAGTAAAGTATGGAAGCTGCATTTCTAAGCACCGACTCACTTCGTGGTAACCACCTAACGTTCTCCCATGTAAGCTGAGGAATTTGTAGGTGAGTAGGTTTATAGCTCTGGGAACGATTCTTCCTTAAGATAACAGGACACACAGTCCCATTTTTTGCCTTTGTAAGATGAACAGCAGGGATGACTAATTCTTTTATCTACCTAAAAATGACACACACAGGCACACATACACTCACATCCACCACCAAAGTCTAAGCATGGAGAAATGTGTCTGACAAGCACAATGAGCAGATAAGAGCTGGAAAGTGGAGCCTTGTGCTCTGTGGGACTCTTCTTGGCTTGAAAGGTTTGGTCTGTGTTTGCAAGCCACATGCTGTAAATGAGGAAGTCCACTGTGGAGTTGACAGGTAAGATACAGTAAGTGCCTATCAGAAGGCAACTCACAAAACCAAGCCTTTGACAACACACTGTGACACTCAGTGGGAAACATAAAATTTGCCAGCTGGCCCAGCAACAAGGAGAACTACATCCAGGAAGCTCAGCTTCCTCTCTTCTACAGAAAGGGGGCAGCCCCTTTTGATTTCAGGTTGGCATGCAGAAAGGACAAGAGAGGGAGATAATAATTGCTTATGATCAAAAGATTGTGAAGAAGAACATAAAACAGTAGAAGTCACTCTGTTAATCGTGCTCCTCTGGACCCTCATCAATACAAAGTGAATATATAAGACAGAATCCAAACCAGGAGAACATTAGAGCGGGAAACAGGAGTCTACCCACACAGACAAAAGATGGGCTCATGTAAATGTTTGCCTTTCATTTATTTTGAGCAAACATTTCCTTCCACGTAACAGACTCATCCTGATCAGCAACTTCCACCTGGTGTTCTTTAAGCCAGATGGAAGTGTAAATTATTTAAATACATGATCTTCCATTAGCTGTTGAGCTTAAGTGCCTGAAAAAAATTTTTAAAGTGCTTTCCAGGATTCTAGAAAGCATTTGCACTAAGATAGATAAACATATTTTCAAGACGCAACTCCAATGATGGTAATTTTTAGATTTTTAAACACAAGTCAGCATTAGCATCTATAAGTAATTATGACTTATGCAAAAGATTGTTTACACTATGAGAGTAAAATCAGAGCTAATGAGCTAATTAAAGGGTTCTTTTCCCTTCATGTGGCATCGTTCTATAAAACCAAATATCACGTTCATCATGACACTCTGAGGAGCTATAATGACCCATACTGAATAGTTTCTCCCATTCATGGTCCAGACATTTTTTTCCAAGATATGTGTTTAAGTTTTAAAACTATGAAGGCAGGTTTTATATTTAATCAGTTTCCAAGGGGGAACTGTGTTAGCACTCATGATAATACAGTAACTGTTGTGTTCATGTGTGCATGCAGTGTGTAATGGATGGATTCATACGAGTAGAGACATCCTAATTGACTTCCAAGACTGTAATTGCTCACTTGATTATAGAATTATAAAAGGAATATATTACAGTTAGGTGTTCAAAATTCATAAAATTTCAGAAATCGAAAAGATTACAGAGATCACCTCCAACTCTGTTTATCAACCTTATCTTGCCAAAATACAGATTCTGGGCTGGTTCAATCAGCGGCACAGGGGTAGCACACTGCTTAGGCTAAGCTAGATCCTTATGGGCTTGGTTCCTTGGTTGACCTCTACATGCCCGCGATGTGCACCCATGATCCTGGCTACCTAGGAAAGCACTGTCATATAGTGCCCTGTCGAGGGTGCTTCCCTCTTTCTTTCTCTGTCTCTCATAAAAATAATAAATAATTTTTTAAAAAATGAATAAAAGGCCTACTCTGTGTCTCACTGTACAGTCTTTAAAAAAAAATACATATTCTGATTCTCTGGCTGTGGGATGGGTTTCGAGATTCTCTGTTCCTGACACACTTTCAGCTAGTGTTGATGGGGCTGGTCTATGGGACATTCTCTGAGTAACTGTTCCAATTGTTCATCAGCCCTTCTGGATATTTCACATCTTGGGAGGGTGAAAACAACATACTTCATAAGATTAGAAAAAAATCACTTCTTTGTTCTTAGTGTGACATTTGTACATCTAGCATTCAACCAAATATCAAAATAAAGGTTACTGAGGCCAGGCATTGGTGCAGCAGTAATGCAACTGGACCTACATGGGAAAGGTCCTGCATTCTTATCCCAGGGTCTCTGTGAGCATGTCAGGCATGCACTCTCAAGCCTGTGATGCAGGTAGGCTGAGACATGGGGTTGGATCATGGCATGGGGACCCTATTAGGAATGCCCCCTTGTCTCTGTCTCTCATGGAAAATACAAATACACTTTTTGAAGAAAGTTATTTTAAAAATGTCACAGCATTGTGTAATGCAGTCACTTCCTAACTTATTTTACTGCAAGGAATCATTCATGGGAAGACATGTAGTCTATAAAGAACATGAAAGTGGTGCTGTTCAAGTTAAGAGAGTAGATGTGCGGGTACACAGAGCATGTGGTGTGTATGTGTGCGTGCATAGTGTGATGTGTGTGTGTGTAATGAGATATATAGTATATGATGTTTGTGTAGTGTGTGGCATGTAGGTAGTATGTGGGTATGTAGTATGTGGTATGTAGTATGTGTGCGTGGTATATAGTGTAGTATGTGACATATGTATGTGTGTGGGTAGTGTATTGTGTGTGTGATGTGTGTGTTTGTGTATAGTCTCACTTGGCCTTTCCCATCTTAACCCCAACTCTCTCACCTGCCACTCATGGCCCAGAGGGCAGAAGTCCACAACTTCAGAAAAATGAGTCTGAAACCAGCTGTGACCTTGAGTAAATACTTTCACGTTTCTGGACCTCACTTATCTTGCTTGCATTGAAGCATCTTGATCCCAATCTACTCAAAGCAGTGAATCCAACCTAACAGGTCTACTTCACCCTTTTGCTTTAAGAGCACACTGCCATCAGTGTTTTCATTCAGTCTTATTTCAAGCTCCACTGCCTATTTTCTGGAAAGACCAATTTTTAAAATTGCCCTTGATAATGAATGTCCACTGTCCTTCTTCCTTCTTTCATCTATCCATATTCTTCATTTCTCTTTTTCTTTTTACATGGATTCTGATTCGTATCTGACTTCCCCCACTATGGCTAGCAGGGATCATGCCTTTGAGCTCGAATCCTCTCTCTTCCCGTCCATCCCCATCCTCGCCCATCACAGAATCTTACCACTTCAGAGTCAGTAGGGGCCATGGAGGTTTTCTAGTCCATCACCTTTAAGGTTTCAGCTTAAACAAAATTTACTTATCAGGCCTAGATCTTAAGAATCCTGCCTTTTTTTTTTTTATCAAAGTCAATTGCTACTATAGCTGAGGTTTAACTTTAAAATACACTGCCTTTACATAGTTAACGTTTGAAAAGCTTTCTTTTCCATAACCAAGTTCAGACTGAGTGACACAGAGAACCAAGAAGATGAAAATAAAATACCACCTTTGTTCCTAATAAAGCTATTGGCAAATTTGTTTCAGATGGGAGAGCTAAATGGGGCTGCTAACGATGCTTGGCAGAATTAAAATTGCACACTGTGTCAGAGAAGTGCTGGAGTTGCGAGACTCCCTGCGCCATCATGCCCTGCCTGTCCACTCTCAGACATGAGCAGAGCAGTCCTGTAAGCTTACTGCATGGGAAGAGCAGGTGAGGGCACATGTGCTTGACAGGTGGGAGAGACTGAGACCAAGAAGGAAGCATGCTCTATGCCATGTCTCCAACCCACCCATCACTTCTGCTCACTTCTCCTTCCTCCGGAAAGTCGGAGTAAGAGAGAAAGGCCAAGAGTGTTAGGTTGTTACTTCACAGGGCAACAGGCAGAGTAGAGAGTGTTTCCCTTGGATGTGAACTTTCATATGGACCATTTCATAGGATTTGCCAATTCTTTCCTTCACAGAGAGACATCCTTGCTGGCACTCATGGAAAGTCATCTATCCAGCTTGCCATTTTCAAGTCTCCGAACAAATTCCACTCACTGGAACAAATATATCATACCAGGCATTATGCCAACATGTGTGAGGGTTACAAAGCATAAGACACTGTTTATGCCCTCGTGATATTTAAAAATATAGTTAGAGACACTGGACTTGAACAAATAAAATTAAGGAATTAAATAGTTTAATAACAATTCAAGATAATACTATGAAGATATCACAGGTCAGCTCATAATTCATTTCTAATTAACTTAAAGAAAAATAAGAGCCTAGAAGAGGAAGAAATCTCGATAGGCTGAGGTGGTAGAACAATGTCTTACCAAGAAGGTATAGTCTGGGTCTTTGAAAAATGACAAGGATTTAAAAGAAAAGAGTATAATACAACAATGAAAGAAGCCAGAGGAAAAACCAACCTGTAATGAAGGGGGTGTACAAGGAAGATCCGAAAGGCAATGTAAGTTCAAGTCTAGCATGAATCTCAGTGGCCTCAAGTGCAAAATGGGTATTCCACAGTTACTACCTCAGGGCCTTTGTGGGTATTAAGTCACATGGATGTAAAATAATGAGAGCATAGTGAGTACTCAACTGTGAACCACTGTTTTCATCGTCATCGTTAAATTTATTACTGTCCATCACAGCTGAACTGCCCATGACTTCTGAAGCATTTGCAGATTTAAAAAATTACATAAGTTTTATCTACATAATGTAGCATTGATTTAGCCTCTCATGTCCTAACAGCTTGTTCAGCCTTAAGAAAGCAAAAAAGAAAAAAAAACCTTTTTATTATAAAAATGTCATGGCTGGGACCAGCAATTGGCGTAATGGCTATGTCGCTGGACTCCCATGTAATCGACTGCGGTTCAAGTCCCAGACCCGGTGGCTTAAACTCACACTGGGCACGTGTGCATGTGTGCCCAGGATCCAGAGAGGAGAATGGAGGAGAAGGGATTGTGGCGTGGCCATTCCCCCTGGGGGTGATTTCTCACCTGTCTCGCTGTCTTTCTGGCGAGCGCATGCACCCTATAGCAAAAAAACAAACAAACAAACAAAAAACAGCTCTCCAAAAATGTCATGGCTAACTACATAGCCTAATATTTAAGAGAAGCTAGATCCCACATGTCCAACGGCAGTTTGAACCCTGGCTCGGCAGTTTGAAAGAAGGGATTGCACTGTGCCCACACCCTACTACGGGATGCTTTCTCTCTATACCAATCTCTTTCCTTGTCTGTCAGTCTCTCTCTGACAAGCACATGAACCCTCTGGCAATTAAAACATTTTCAAATATTTACAAAAATGAGAACATGTGTACCCATAACTCAGTTCCAACAGTTATCAACTCCTGACCAACCTTAAAATTTCCTCCACATGCTACCCAGACTATTTTGAAGCAAATCTCAAACTTCATGATGTTACTCATTCATAATTTTTCAGTATGCATTCTTTATGAAAAAATGTAAGCACAATACCATTATTACACCTAAAATAGGTTTAAATATCCAAATGATATTCAAATTGCTATAAATGGTATATGTTAAAAGAACTTTTTTAGTTTGAGACAGATTCCAAATAAAATCATACATTGAATTACTTACTATGTCTCTTAAGTCTTTTTAATCAATAGCTTCCATCTCTAGTTATTTTCTTTGTGACGAGGAAGGAGTGTATTCTTTAAATTTGCATGTTGAAAAAGCTAGGTAGTTTGGTCTGTAGAACCTACTGTTTGAGCTTTTCTAATTTTCCTTTTAATTTTTTATTATTTTATTATAATTTTAAAATTTTGCTACAGGGCATTTGTGCTCTCCAGAGAAAGAGAGAGAGGGGGAGAAAGAAGAAAAGCGAATAAGCATCCCCTAGGGGATGACCAAGCCTCAATCCTTTCTCTTTCATTCTCCTCTTGGGATTTTTGGGTATGCACACACATGAGCCTGATGTGTCTTTTAAGCCACTGGGTCTAGGACTCAAATCCCACAGTCAGCCATGTGTGGAGCCAGCCGCCTTAACCACTATGCCACCAGCTGGCCCTGGATTTTGCTATTTGCACCCTTGTTATGTGATTTAATGTTTCCTTGTTCCCTATATTTCCTGTAAGTTAGGGCTAGAAGCTTAACAGATTCTTATTCCACTGGCATGTGTTTGCACACGTGTGTGTGTGGTGTTTTAGATAGGGGTGTCTCATGTCACAGTCCTCCAGCCTCAGCCTCTCAAGTAGCTAGGACCACAGGCACAGTTGTCACCATGCCCAGCATTTTAGGGTGGGCCAGGAATTGAACTCATGCCTCTCTCCTGGCCTCAGCCAGCCAACTCTCAGAATCAACCAATGAGAACATGCCACAGCTATGCTGTGACTCTGGTTCAATTTTTGGCATAAGTTCTTCATAGGTAAACGTATACCTTTATCAGATGACACTTCTATCTTGGTTTTCTTACATTAGCAGTGTTTTGTGATTCATGTTTAGATCCAAAATGGCAATTTTCTAACATTTCTTTTTCATTCTTTTTTTTTTTTTTTGTATTTTATTAGCTTGAACATTTCAGCAAGGGAAATTTCCCTCCATTAATTATTTGATAACCCAGAGATCTGGTTCATATAAGAATGACAGAATAAATGCTTGATTTTTAAAATAATGAGTTAGATTCCTAACATTGTACATGGGTAATGATTGATGGTATTTTTGCTTTTCAGTTTTGTTTGTTTGCTTGTTGGGGTTTTGGTTTTTTTGTTTGTTTTTGTTTCTGCTTTTGTTTTTTTGCCATAGGATGTGTGCCACTCACCAGAGAGTGGCAGAGAGGGAAAGCAAGAAATCACCCCCTAATGGGGGATGTAGATGTCTCAATCTCTTATTCTCCATTCTCCTCTCTGGATTTTTGGGCACATACTCACATGCACCCAACATGATTTTCAAGCTGCCACATCAGGGACTTGAATTGTGGTCAGTTACGTGGAAGTCCAATGCCTTAACCACCCCACCACCTGCTGGCCCCATCTTTTCAGTCATTTTTTTAAATAGTAAATTTAAGGATACTTGGAATGTTTTGATTCATTGTGGTTATTCTTAGTGATCAAACAGTCATATCTGCATACTCTCTGTTGGGGGTTAAATGGCATTTCCTCAAAAGATATGTTGAAGTCCCAAACTAAGGTAGCTGTGAACGAGACCTTATTTGGAAACAGGATCTTTGCAGATGTCATTAAGATAAAATGAGATAATTGGGATTAGAGTGGGCTCCAACCCAGTAATTAGTGTCTTGATAAAAAAGAAGAGGTCCAGCCATGGTGGCTCAGGAGGTACAGCACCTCTACACAATGTTACAACTGTACGGGAAGGCCCTGGGTTCAAATTCTGCACAACCAACACAAACATCCTGGAAGTGCCGATAATCCTGGATGACTGGAAAGCTGGAGAGGGTGGGCTGGCAAGATCAGTGTAAGGTCCTGTCAAAGGTGCCTGCATCTCTCAAAGGAGGGAAGGAAGGAGGGAGGAGGAAGGGGAGAGAAAAAGAGAGAGAGGGAGAGAAGAAAAGGAAAGTACAAAGATAGGGAGATTTGGATCCAGAGACACAGAAGGAAGGTACTGATGAGAATATGGAGGCAGGAACTGGAGTAATGTAGAGACAAAGCGAAGAATACCAGGATTGTTGGCAACCCACAAAAGCTGGGAAGATTTAAGTAAGCATTCTTACCTGTAGCCTCCAGAGGAATCATGCCCCTGCCAGCACTTTGATTTTGAACTTCTAGTGCCCTAGAACTGTGAGAAAATGAGTTTCTGCTGTTTTAAGCTACTCATTTGTGGTATATTGTTACAGAAGCCCTAGGAAACTAATACCTACCCTCCTGACCCAACCACTTGTGCCCATAAATGAACAATACCAAAAGAAACACTCATTTCCGCATCTCACTTTTTTCTCCTAAGCCATATATCCTGAAGATTATTCCAGAATAATATATTAGTCCAGAAATATAGAGAACTAGAGATCGATGTCCTGTGCCTCGGGCCCCTTCTCAGCTATGCAGTACTCCAGTCTGCGATGTGCCATAGCGTGTTCAACTAGTTCTCCACTGATGGAAATGTGAGCTTTTTCTAGTCTTTGCTATCATCAATAGTAACAGCCTTCGGAATGATCTTTTTGTATTTTTTCCAATATCTTTTTACAGTCAGTTTCTCAGAATGGGATTAGTAGGTCAGAAGGTAAAGGCATATGTGATATTGTTAAATATTATCAAATACCCAAAAGGTTTTCCCACTTTGCATTCACATCAACCCCGTATGAGAGTGCCAACTTCTCCACAGATTCAACAACAGAGTACGTTATGAAACTTGTGGATGTTTGCCAAGTGCCTAGGTGAGAAACGGCTTCTCTGCAGAGTGGAGTCTGTATGCACACATTTCTATTATGAGCTCGCTCTTCCTGCGCTATGCAAAATGGGACACACACATACTGATAGAGTCTTCCCCCTGCTTCCCTGTCAGTCAGGCTACACGTACTAACATATCTTCCATTTCCCTTTCTTCTTTAGATGTTCAGTATTAAAGATATTTCAGATCAAAAATGACCTATGTGATATATTTTAAAAGTTCTAAGAAGTCATCCCTCCTCAACAAAACTGTATCACACTTAATTAAACAAATGTTAATTTAGCACCTGGCACTCTACAGGGTTTTAAGGAGTACAGCCAACCTCTAGAAAGAGGTTTATCATATAGAAAGAAATACAGGGCCAGGTGGGGACATGGTGGTTAAAGAGGTTGGATCCCATATAGACAACCAAGTGGTTCAAGTCTCAGAGCTGGAAGCCTGATAAACACACCAGATGTGTTTGCGTTATGCCTGAAATTCTAGAGAATGAAGGAGAAGGAAATGTGGTGTGACTATCCTTCAAGGGGGTGCTTTCTCTTTCTCTCTCTCTTTCTCTCTCCCCCCAAGTGTATATGCCCTAGAGCAAATATTAAAAAGAAAGAAATACAGAAACTACAGACAGATAAGCAAAGCTTCCTCTAAGTATGTAAAGCTAGATGATATTGCTATAAACATGTACACACACGTACACACACACACATACACACCATGACAAAGTAAGGCACAACAGAGTTGAAAAAAGGGCAGGAATGAGCAACTGATTCAGAAGATTATCTCAATTTTATTTTCAAGGCACATTTCTTTGAGTTAATAGACTCTTCTATATGCATAAATATTTCTGGAAATGTTTAAATATTTGGCTATACAATCATTCACAGCTTAGCATAAATTAGCTAACCCAAATATTTTCCTTTTTGAAATCCTCCTAAGATATAGCCTTTCTAAATGAGGAACCTCCCTAGAAATAAAAGGCCTGGATATGGTGTGAAATGAGAGCATTTGACAATCAGAAAACAAGAGGTCAATATGAGGTGAACTACAAAGGCTATATAGTACTGTAGTTAAGAGTTGGGGCATTGAATTTCATATGATCAACTGGGTGGTTTGACATAGCAGCTTGAAAATCACACAAGACACGTTTACGCAAGTGTCCAAAATCCTGAGGAGACTGAAGAAGAAGGGATTGTGGCATGGCCATCGCCCCAGGAGGTATTTCTCACTTTCCCTTTTTCTCTGTTGCTTTCTAATAAAACCCTGGATATACGTGCTTATTATAATGGTCAGGTGGTGGACTGAGAATATGAGATTGGAATGAACAAAGGACAGGGGACAGAGAAACCAGAAGACACGTTGCAGTCTGGGCATCCAGAAAGACAAAGTTGGAAACATGAGCGGCCAGGTTCCTGATGAAAAGAAAACAATAGAGAACAGAACTTCGGGCCAGTTTCTAGCACAGTGGTTAAGCCCTGTACATCAGGGAGCTGGACCCCACATGGCTGATGCAGCTCAAATCCCAGCCCTTGCAACTTTAAAAACACATTGGGTGTGTACACTCTCTCTTTCTCTCTCCCCCCAAGTGTATATGCCCTAGAGCAAATATTAAAAAGAAAGAAATACAGAAACTACAGACAGATAAGCAAAGCTTCCTCTAAGTATGTAAAGCTAGATGATATTGCTATAAACATGTACACACACGTACACACACACACATACACACCATGACAAAGTAAGGCACAACAGAGTTGAAAAAAGGGCAGGAATGAGCAACTGATTCAGAAGATTATCTCAATTTTATTTTCAAGGCACATTTCTTTGAGTTAATAGACTCTTCTATATGCATAAATATTTCTGGAAATGTTTAAATATTTGGCTATACAATCATTCACAGCTTAGCATAAATTAGCTAACCCAAATATTTTCCTTTTTGAAATCCTCCTAAGATATAGCCTTTCTAAATGAGGAACCTCCCTAGAAATAAAAGGCCTGGATATGGTGTGAAATGAGAGCATTTGACAATCAGAAAACAAGAGGTCAATATGAGGTGAACTACAAAGGCTATATAGTACTGTAGTTAAGAGTTGGGGCATTGAATTTCATATGATCAACTGGGTGGTTTGACATAGCAGCTTGAAAATCACACAAGACACGTTTACGCAAGTGTCCAAAATCCTGAGGAGACTGAAGAAGAAGGGATTGTGGCATGGCCATCGCCCCAGGAGGTATTTCTCACTTTCCCTTTTTCTCTGTTGCTTTCTAATAAAACCCTGGATATACGTGCTTATTATAATGGTCAGGTGGTGGACTGAGAATATGAGATTGGAATGAACAAAGGACAGGGGACAGAGAAACCAGAAGACACGTTGCAGTCTGGGCATCCAGAAAGACAAAGTTGGAAACATGAGCGGCCAGGTTCCTGATGAAAAGAAAACAATAGAGAACAGAACTTCGGGCCAGTTTCTAGCACAGTGGTTAAGCCCTGTACATCAGGGAGCTGGACCCCACATGGCTGATGCAGCTCAAATCCCAGCCCTTGCAACTTTAAAAACACATTGGGTGTGTACATGTGCCTGCTCAAAATCCTCATGGGATAGAGAAATGGAGGAAAAAGGTCTGCAGCATGCCCAGCCCCTTTGGGAATGTGCTGTGTCTCTCTCTCTTTCTTTCTTTGCAATTACATACACACCTCTGGCCACTAAAAAGGCAAGAAAAAACAGAGCCTGACATAAAGGTAATCTCTCCTCAGGATATATGTTAACTTCTGAAACTGCATGAAGAAAAAGCTCAACAGAGTCTCTGCAAAGCAAAGTTTAAGTTTGGACAGCCAAACCATGGGACGAAGCCAAATCAGAATCCAGAAACTACCAGAGTCAACACCCATTTCCTAGAGGTCTACATAACAGAAGTGGGGAGAACTAGCAAAGCATAACCAAGTCTCCAGCTCAGGACCTGATTCAATTAAAGGGATCAGCTTTCAATCTATCTGCTCAGAAGATGAAAGGGCCAACCCTATCTGCTGGAGGATGATAGATATTATCTGAAGTCTCTAAAGTATTCACATATATTGTGTCAAGAATTTACTTTAAAAAGTGTACTAAATACCAAGACCAAACAGTATGATCACATCATTCTTCAGAGAGAAAAAATCAGACCATAGAAATGGCTTCATGGTGGATTTAGATATTGAATTAGCAAGCAGAGATTTTAAAACTACTATAATTGGGACCAGCAGATGGCATGGAGGTTAAAGCAATGGATCCCACATGGCTGACTCCACCATTTGAGTCTCAGACCTTGCAGCTTGAAAATCACACCAAGCACAATACGTTTGCATGCCCCAAAATCCCCAGAGGAGACTGGAGAGAAGGGATTGTGGTGTGACCATCCCCCCAGGGCTGATTTCTCACTCTCCCCTCTTCTCTCTCTGGTGAGCAACATACACTAAAGCAAAAAAATAAATAAATGACTATTATTAATATGTTCAAGAATGCGTACATACACTTACATAAAGTTTATATATGTCTTCCATTAAAAAAAAAAAATCAGAGAGAGAGAATGAGAGACAGATGCTCCCAACAGAGTTTTCATGTCACAATCTACTTCAGCTTCAGCCAGCCCAAATGACAAGCTTATGTTTGCACACCCAGTGTGTAGAGGCTGGTCCTGGAATGTGAAACAAGGGCCTTCCATGTAGATCCACTTGCATTATTGCTGTGCCACAGTCTGGCCCCAAGAAAATTGCCTTAGGGCGTATGCACTAGCCACAGAGAGAGACAGAGACAGTGAGAGGGAGAGTAAGAAATCCCTCCCTAGGAGGGATGGCCATGCCTCAATACCTTCTCTTCCATTCTCCTCCCAGGATCTTGGGCATACATACATACATGCCCAGCATGAGTTTCGAGCCACCAGTCCAGGACTAGAACCGCAGTCGGCCATGTGGGACTCCAACGATGTAACTACTACTCTATCTGCTGGCCCCAAGAACATATATCTTTTTAAAGACAGAAAAAAATGGATATTTCAAAAATATTTTACCAAATACTATATAAAAATCTATATAAAAATAAATGGAAATTCTAGAGAAAAATATATAGCAACAGTTATGGATTCAATTGTCTCCCAGAAATTTATATGTTGAAGTCTTAATCCTCTGAAACTCAGAGAGTGACTGAATTTGGAGACACAGCCTTTAAATGGTAATTAAATTAAAATGAGTTTATTAGGGTGGGCTTTAATCCAATCTGACCAGTATCCACATAGAACAGGTTAGAAGACAGAGAGAGACACATGATAGGCACACATGCACAGAGGGCCAAACATGCTAAGAATCAGCAAGATATCTGCAAGGGCAAGCCAAGAAGAGAGGATGCCAACCCCACCAGCACCTTGATCTTGGACTTCAAGCATCCAGAAATGTGAGAAAATAAATTTCTATTGTTCAAGCCACTATTCTATGGTATTTAGTTGTGGCAAGTCTAAAAAACTAATACATTAACTAAATATAAGAATTCAATAAATGGAACCAGTAGATGGCATAATGATTACGTCGCTGGACTCTTACATAGTTGACCATGGTTCAAGTCCCAGACCTTTTGACTTAAAACTCTCACCAGGTGCATGTGCATGCATGCCCAAGATCCTAAGAGGAGCCTGGAGGAGAAGAGTGTGCAGACTGGCCATCCCCTCCTGGGAGATGATTTCTAGCTTTCTGACTCTGTCTCTCCTGTGAACATACACGCTCTATAGCAAAAATTTTCTCTGAAAAAAAAAAACTCAATAAATGATTCTAGCAGTGAAATTTAAAAAGCTGAACATACATAAATGAATAGAAGATATCCAAACTGAATCATAAAAAGAGACGAAAAACATAAAAAAGCCAAATCAACAAAGTAAAGAGTGCTATGTGTATATAATTAGAATTGAGAAGAATAGAAACAGAAGTGGGCAGAGTAATATTTGAAAAGATAATGGCTGAAAAGCTTTAAAACAAAAGACATCAGCCGATAGCTATAAGAAGCCCAGCAAGCCCCCAAGCAGGATAAATATAAAGAACGCTACACCAAGGCACATCCAAGTAAATCTGTTAAAAAAGAGCAAAGAAAAAAAGACACATCCTTCAAAAGAGCCACAAGACTAGTGATCCATTTATTAACAGAAATGATGAAAGCTAGAAGAAGGTAGAATGAGATATTTACAGTGCTTAAAGAAAATAACTGCTAACCTACCATCCTATATCCAGTGGAAATATCAACTTAAAAGCAAAATAGGGACCAACAGATGGCATAATGGTTACATTGCTGGATTCCCACATGGTCGACTGCAGTTCGAGTCCTGGACCCAGTGGCTTGAGACTCTCGCCAGGCATGTGTACATGTGTGCCCATGATCTTAAGAGGAGAATGGAGGAGAAAGGATTGCAGTGTGGCCACCCTCTCGGGGGATTATTTCTTGCTTTCTGTCTCTCTGTCTCTCTCAGTCAGTGCATACACTCTAGCAAAAACTCTCTAAAAGAAAAATAAATAAAGGCAAAATAAAGCTTGTTTCATACAAAGACTGAGTGAATTAATCACTAGAAGAAATACTAAAGAAATAAGAAATACTAAAGAGAGAAGGGTCCCCATTATGATTATGAATGGAATTGCCAGTTTTCTGAAGAACCAGGATAAAAACTCTCCAGATGTACAAAAAAGGGATATGGCGAGTTCACAATTGTGGTAGTTTTTGGTCCACAGAATAGACATTAAAAGTTCTTCCCATGAAAGTATAATATGAATTAAAAGCAAATATTACATACTTTGCTCTTAAAAATAAATCCCCTTATTAAGAGGTGATACTATGTCAATAGAATTTTACAGTGTTCAAATAACTCACACATAGTTAGAATTTGGAGGAAGTTCTTTATACCATAGTGACTATAGATTTTAATTACTTCAGAACAAGGGTCTTTTTTCCCTATTTATCGAGGCTTTAAAGCACTTATGGGCCAGGATCAGCAGATTGCATAGTGGTTATATCACTGGATCCCCACATTGTCAACCATGGTTCGAGTCCCAGACCTGGTGGCTTAAAATTCACACTGGGCACGTATGTGTACATGCCCAAGATCCCAGGAGGAGAATGAAGGAGAATGGATTATGATGTGGCCTTTTCCCCCTGGGTGGTGATTTCTCACTTTCCCTCTCACTGTCTCTGCCTGTCTTTCTGTTCAGCAAGTGCACACACCCTAAGGCAAAAACTTCTACAAAAAAAAAAGAAAGAAAAGAAAAGCACTTGGAGGCCGATATGGTGATAATTCAAAGTATATTACTGTTCCAGATATTCAAGGTCTATTATATAAACCAGTATTAATGTCTCAAAGGTACTTGAGTTTTTCTCCACTGAAAATCTAATTTTTGGAGAAGGGATTGCAGTGTGACCATCCCCCCTGGGGGGTGATTTCTCGCTTTCTGTCTCTATGTCTCTCTCTCTATCTGTCTGGCGAGCACACGTGCCCTATAGCGAAAACCTCTCAAAAAAAAAAAGTCTGATTTTAATTACCAAAAAAATCTATTTTTCTCACAAATTTTTGAGTTAAATGTTTAATTTTTTGAGAGAAGAGTAAGCTTTTATTATTTTTCATGTTTTCAAAATTCAGACTGTAGGAAAGCTACAGAAAAATTGCATATATAGGACAATAAATTCTTAATCTTGATTCGCCAATTTTTTTTTTTTGAGAGGTTTTCGCTATAGGGCGCGTGCGCTTGCCAGACAGACAGACAGAGACATAGAGACAGAAAGTGAGAAATCACCCCCCAGGGGGGATGGTCACGCCGCAATCCCTTCTCCTCCATTCTCCTCTCGGGATCTTGGGCACGCACGCACACGCGCCCGGCGTTGATTCACCAATTTTTAACATTTTGTCACATTTACTTTATACTTCTTGCTCTCCATGCATAAGAATACAAATGTGTGTCAGTATATATGTCTATGAGTTTACATGAGTATGTGTACAATTATTATTTTGCTGAGACTTTTGAAAATAAATCACCGACATCATTACTTGTTATCCGTAAATATTTCAACTTGTATCTCTGGAAGACAAAGCATCTTCTCACATTGCTACAATATAATGACCAAATTCAGGAAATTTAAAATTGATACACTCTAGTTCATATTTCACTGTTTGAAATGTAACTTGCCTATCACAGGGTCAGAGAAAATTTTCTGGGCCCTTTCTTCCTGCTCATTTCTATTTCAGCTTCCATATAACCTCTTTATTTCCCATGGATTTTAGTGTCATGCTTGCCACTGTCTGATAAATCTCCTCTTACTTATTTCTCTGATCTCAGGCCATGGCATTCTTTTTTATTATTATTTATTTATTTACATTTAATCACATGTCCTTACAGTGTGCAACATTTCTTTTTCCAGTACAAATGCCAGGCACGTCAGTCAAGACGAAGATATTACTCTATACTTTAACATCAGTAAATAGCTTCTCATTTTTTGGTCAACTAAACATACTTTTATTTGTTTTTTCCTTCCCCTTTCCTCTCCCTCCCTTTCATACTAAACTTTTTTTTTCCACATTTTATTGATTCAAAAAATGTCTTAAGCTAGAAATCTAGTGACAAGTACACTTTTCTTCTGAAACATTTTTTCTTTCTCCATTTCCCCTCCACCCCCTGTTTACTAAAGAAAGGTGTAAACTAACTTATCTGCAAAAAAATTAGGATAATCTCCATTATTTGCACAAAGTCCCATAAGAATTCAATTTCTGATGCAAGGCAACAAATACTATTGTATTATTGAATTTATGTAAATAATCATTCTGTCACAAAATAAGAATGCTCACAAATACTTTCCAATTGCAAAAGGTTCAGGAAGGGAGAAAAGTTTATGTTTTAACTTTAAAAAATTAACAACTCGCTGAACCTATCAAAAACTCACAAGAGAACCAAAATCCTTAAATCTGAAAGACAAAACATAGAAGAAAATCAGTAATTTTTTTTTTTTTTGAGAGGTTTTTGCTATAGGGCACGTGCGCTTGCCAGACAGACAGAGAGAGACATAGAGACAGAAAGCGAGAAATCACCCCCCAGAGGGGATGGTCACGCCGCAATCCCTTCTCCTCTATTCTCCTCTTGGGATCTTGGGCACGCACGCACACGCGCCCGGCGTGAGTTTTAAGCCACCGGGTCCGGGACGCAAACCGCGGTCGACTACGTGGGAGTCCAGCAATATAGCCATTACACCAACTGCTGGTTCCCAATCAGTAATGTTTTAAGCAAAAGTCATAGAATTCTATTTTATCAGTTCAATCTCAAGTAGCCTCTCATTGAATTTGCTGTGTTACTGTGATCTGATCTTTCTGTCTAAATCCTGGAAGCTAACATTCAACCTTATTATTGTTCAAATATTTAGGGATAAAGAGTAATGAAGTCTGTGATTTATTTTCAAAAGCCTCAGCAAAATAATAATTCTACTCACACACATGTAAACTCACAGACAGACGTACACACATTTGTATTCTTATGTGTAGAAAGCAAGAAGTATAAAGTTCCAAATTTGTCTCTACCATTAAGTTGGCCTTTTGCTTGGTCGCTTTTGTTCTCTTATTTCTGTCGGTCTTTAGTGGTATCACACTCCGTTCAGAACTTCTCAAAGAGCTGGTCTGGTGTTGGTAAATTCTTCCAGGTTTTGTTTCTCTGAGAATGTTTCGGGCTTTTCTTCCCATATGAAGGATAATGTTGCCAGATACGGTATTCTTGGCTGAAATTGTTTTTCACTTAACACTTTGAATATATTTCCCGTTCTTTCCTTGCTTGCATTGTTTCCCATGAAAGGTCCAATGTTAGCCTGATGGGATATTCTTTGAAAGTAACTTGATATTTCTCTCTTGCCAATTTTAGTATCCTATCTCTGTCTGAGGTTTTGGTCAATCCGGCTATGATGTGCCTTGGAGATCTTCTTGGGTTGCTTCTATGTGGGGTCCTTTGTAGATCTTGGGTCTGGATATTTAAATGCTTCTCTAAGTTTGGAAAGTTTTCTTCCAGAATTTCATGGAATAGATGATCAATGCCCTTAGTTTCTTCACTTTCTGCAATACTGATTACCTGGATATTTGGGTGTCTAATGGTATCCAGTATTACTCATTATTCCCATTTTGGGGGGGGGTTATTTTATCAGTCTTTTTGGTGAATTTTTCTAGATCAGAGGTTCTGTCTTCTGCATCTGAGATTCGATCTTCTGCTTGATCTAATCTGCTTTTAATACTTTCAAGGGAGTTTTTGAATTCCTATATTATAACCTTCATCTCTAACAGATCCATTTGATTCTTTTTTGTGGTGTGTATTTCCTCTCTCAGATCATTCAAGAACTTTCTCACCTCTTGTAACTCATTGTCTCTTTTCTCCTGCATCTTCTGGAGTTCGTTGTCTCTCTTCTCTTTCATCTCTGCTAGCTTTGTCACTATGACTAATTCATTATGGTGATTTCTGTCATCTGATGGATTGTAGGTTACTCTCTACTTGCCAAGTGCTAGAGGCATGCAGAAGGAGATGACCTGCAATATTTCTGCGGTTCCGTTTTCCTGATCCTTACCAAGAACCTGCATTTTTGTCGATGGAACTGGATATTACAGGAGCCTCACAGTTTCTGGGGAATAAGTCTACCAGCACTGAATTGTGGGGTTTCAACTAAGAATTCAGAGATGTGTGGGAGGAGATAAGTCATACCCCCTGCAGCTCAGTGTTTCTCCCTGCTGCTCACCTTAAAGTCTCTTTTCTCTGATTTTTAGTCATTTGGTGGTATATTCACGTTTGGCTAATTTGTTGGAGATTTCTGTTACTGTAAGTTCATAAGCCTCACTTAACTGTGAGGTATTTCCATATCTATTTTGCCTCTACTATTATGTTTTGTGACGTGGTATCCACAGAAAGAGATTTGAATTCAGATTCACAGAGATGAGTTTCTCCCTTTCTGTAGGAGTTCAGTGGGGATTGAGGTTTTCTATGACCCTGGAAGTATTCAGATGTTTCGCTACTATGCACCTACACCTGACTAGACATTCAAAGTGTGGAAGATGAGAAGCAAGGCGAGAAAGTCAGTAAAAGAAAAGGAAAAAAGGGGAAAACAAAACACACACACACGCACAAATGAATAGGGAAACTTTTTTTTCTAAAAAAAGCAAAGAAACTAAAACCAAAAGGGGCAGAGCTGAGACCATCTCAGATGCACATGAATTCTGAAATTAGCAAGAGAAAGGAGAGGTCAGAGACAAGATACAGTAGTTACAGATTTTTTAAACACACACACACACAAATATAAAATTTTGAGACAAAGGGAGAAAGAGAGAGACAGACAGAGATAGAAAGAAGACAGAGACCAGCCTACCTCACTTACTAGGAATTGGGCAAAGAGGAGGGCTTTGGGGCAGAGGCTTTGGCTTTCTTGTTAAAGGGGCAGAACTGGGCCCACCTCAGATGCATATGGATTCTCTCTTCGCTGGGAATTGGGCTGTAAGCTAGCTGTGTGGTGTTCTGCAAGGTAACAAAAGGTTTCATTTATTTTTGTATCTCTGGTGCCTTGAACAATGTCCTGCACATTAAAGATACTCCAAAGTATTTCCGAGTCAATGAAATAAATGCATCATGCATATTTTATTTGCCTCTTAGTTTCTTTATCCAAAACGCTGTATAATTTGATTTTCTATTGTGTTCTAGTTTATATATAATCATTGTACATCTTTGTGGGATACAGTATGGTTTTTCAAAGCATGTACACACTGTATAATCAAATCAAGGATATAGGCACACTTGTCTTATTTGACATTGAACATTACACATGTTGTGCACATCCAATAATAGTTAAAGTGACTTGGTTTTTTAAAGTATATTTTAATGATCAAAGACCTTTTTCCTCTGCTGTGACACACTGTTTCATAACTTATTCTACTTTTTTGTGTCTGCTAATTATGTTCTCCCCTACGCAGTTTCTAATGTCTACCACTACTTTTTCTACCTCTATGCCATTGAGTCCTTCAGTTTCTGCCAGGGCAGTGAACATGCCCTATATTAAGCAGGGACATACAGTGTTTGTCTGTCATAGCCTGGCTTATTTCACTTAGCACTATATCTTCTAGATTCATCCTTGTGTCAAATGACAGGATATTGTTATCTTTAAGGCTGAGTAGTATACCACTATGTGTATGTGCCACATTTTCTTAATCTAGTCATCAGTTATTAAGCAATTAGATTAGTTTCATGTCTTAGCTATTATGAATAGTGCTGCAGTAAATGTGGATGTACAACTATCTCTCCAACAGAGCAATTTCCTGTCCTTTGGGTAAATACCTAAGAGTCAAATGACTGGGTCATATAGTTCTATTTTTAGACATTTTTGGGTTTTTTTTGTTTTTTTTTTTGAGGAATCTCCATACTGTTTCCCACAGTGGCTGTGCTAATTTGCATTCCCACCAAAAGTGTACTAAGATTCCCTTTTCTCTGCAGCCTCTTTATTATTTGTTTTTCTTTGGTTGTGAAAAGTTTTTGTTGGTTTGTTTTATCATAGAATTTCTGATTGGGATTAGGTAATACACATCATTATGGTTTTGATTAGAATCTCTCATGATAAGAAATGTTGAACATTTATATGCTTTATTAGCCATTCATATGTCTTACTTTGAGAGTTGCCCATTCAGATTGATTGTCCATCTTTAATTGGATTATTAGTTTGGTTGTGGGTGAGTTTTTTGAGTACCTTATATATTCTGCTTATCAATCTTTTATCTGAAATAGAATTTGCAAATATCTTCTCCCATTCTGGGGATTGTCTTAATTTATTATTTCCATTGTTGTACAGATTTTTAACTTGATATAATCTCACTTGTCTATTTTTGGTGTTGTTGCCCATATTATGTAGGTCTTACTTAAGAAATATGTGGCTATTCCAATATCTTGAAATGTTTCCCCTGTGATTTTCTCAAAACTATTTCTGTAATTTGGGGCTTTTGTGTAAGACTTTAATTCCTTGTAGGTTAATCTTTTAAATGGTGAGAAATGGGGACCTATTTTTTTTTCCTCTTCAAGTGGATTTACTGTTTCCCCCAGGACTGTTTCTTGAAAAAGCTGTCCTTTCTCCTATGAATTATCTTATGCCTTTCGTCATGTATCATTTGAATGTATGGTTTTTTATGTTTTTTTTGTTTTCTGTTTTGTTTTGTTTTGTTTTGTTTTGGAGAGGTTTTCACTATAGGGCGTGTGTGCTCGCCAGACAGACAGAGAGAGACAGAGAGACAGAAAGCGAGAAATCACCCCCCAGGGGGGAATGGTCACGCCGCAATCCCTTCTCCTCCATTCTCCTCTCGGGATCTTGGGCACGCACGCACACGCGCCCGGCGTGAGTTTTAAGCCACTGGGTCCAGGACGCGAACCGCCGTCGATTACATGGGAATCCAGCGACATAGCCATTACGCTAACTGCTGGTTCCCTGAGTGTATGTTGTTATGTTTATTTCTGGATTCTCTATTCTGTTTCATTGGTCCTTGTATCTGTTTTTGTGCTAGTATCATTCTGTTTTGGTTACTATGGCTTTGTAGTAAATTTTGAAGTCAAGAAGGGAGACCTCCAACATTAGTCTTTTTGCACAGTATTGCTTTAGTGATACAGTCTTTTGTGATTCAAAATAAAACATTTTACCATTGATTTTTCCATTATATTAATTAGATTTCCTACATTATTACTACATGCTCTGCTCACCCAAAAATTTTAATCTGTCCATTTTTAGTTAAAACTTAATCTTTCCAGCTTCTGTACTTTCTGGTACTTCCACATAACTAGTTATATCACAAAACTAATAGTATTTTGAAGACACAAGATAATGAGAAAACCTTCTTATAAAAATTATAAAAATACAATTATGTAACAAACCAATAAAAATAAGGTCAAATTTAACATTTCTGTTATGTATTCTAGGCTTCCAATTTTTTAAAAACTTTGCCCATGGGCATATGCCCTCTCAGAGAGAGACAAAGAAGGAGAAATAGAGAAAGTGAGAAAGCATTCCTGGGGATGATGACCACACCATAATCCCTTTTCTTCCACTCTCCTCTTGGGACTCTGGGGACTGATGGAAATACTCATGCCCGGTGTGTTTTACAAGCCACCAGGTTTGGTACTCAAACTGCACAGCTGCCCATGTGGGATCCAGCTCCTTCACCCACATGCCACCTGCTGGCTTCTTCCAATCTTGAATAATGTTTCCTTGCCTATCCTTTTTACAATAAGAAAAGGGATAAGAGAAAGAATTTAAGGGGAGAGAAGAACAGAAAATGTTTCCTTAACTTCGTAATAAGACCAGGACTTGTATCAACATGAATATCTTTTGAAGGAACAATCCCCAACTATATATACATATTGATGGAGAAAATGAATATTAAATAGTAGTTTTTATCTACCCCATATCTAAAGATTCCATCAACAGCTATTGGATGACTACTATTGTCTAGTTCTCTGATAAATTTGATCATATATTTTATCTTTTCATCTTATCTTATCTTCAGAACATTCCTGCAGCAACACCACCACTTTCATGCCATATAAAGAAAACTGAGGTTTAGAGATGCTGCATTGTCATCTAAGTCCACCTTGATTGTAAGTCTCATCATTATTTTACGTTCCACTAGGAAAAAGATAAAAGGGAAAAAGAACCATGAACTACGACAGCTTGGAAAGATGTTGAAAGATACATCTTAATTTTGGACAAGTTAAAATGTGTCTTCAATGAATAAAATAAGATAAATGTCAGAGGTAGGAGTTGAACACAGGTCTGTTCATCTTTCTATTCAATGCAAATTCTGCTCCTTGCATGCCAAAGTCTGATATGTCATGCTTGTGTCCAGACAAGCTGATGTTGAATATTGTTGATTCCTAAGGTTGGGTAGCTTTGAAAAGAAAGTAATGTTTCTGACTATTCACCCAGGTGAAAAAGATTAGGATTTGCCTCCCTGCGACACAATGAGCATTCCAACAACTGAACAGCTGGAAAGAAAACATAAAGCGAGCCAGTGACTGCCTGACCAGCATACAGGATGGACGTTATTCTCCTATAGTCTTCGCAATATGACTGAGAGGCACAGGCAATGAATCTTACACCCAAAGGCCATAGACACAGAATGGTACAAGACTCACCCACTAGTGCAATGCATCAGGGGCAGACTGTAAATTAAAACGTGCAGTTTCTCACTCCTAGGGCTGTGCTGAGTCCACTTTGGCATGCTGCTTTCCCTGCACAACTGTGATTCTTGCTGAATAATTGAAGCCCAGGCTTTGTCCATATCAGGGATATTACTGTTTGATTTTGTGATCCCAGAGGGACAGATGCAAACAGCTGATGCCTCTTCTGGTACTGAAATTGCTACAGAATGTGAAAATTTTTCTAGTTGGAAAAACTGTTAGAAAAATCATAAGGTATTACACTGGAAAGTGGATGCTCCTTAGAGCGTTTTAAAAAGTTCAAGAGTATTATGAATGGAAGGGATGAGAGGTTAGAGAGACACTTTTTTGCAATACAGAGTTGCATCTGAGCAATAAATTTGAAAAAAAAAAAAGTCATAAATGAAATAACCCGGCCATAAGGAATTGAGATAAGTTCCTGCTAATGGAAAAATGTGAATTTTAATACATACACCGAATCAGGGTAATATCGCCCATGTGAATGGACTACAAAATACGTGATCCATTCCCCCCTGCCTCACTTGAAGCAAAAGAAAACACAATGACTGAGTTACAGAAAATAACTTCTTCAAATATGAACCCAATATGGAGTTCATAAATGAAGCAGGCTGGCTGGAGTGCCATCCTAGGAATAAGGTCTGTCGTCTCAGTCTAACCACTGTGTTCTTCACTATGTGTATTTGAACACTCTCTTCCAAAACGTTTGGTAGCTATTTCTCACAGAAATACTATTAATTAAAAGTCTATAATTTTATTATAGTCAAAAAAGGTTTGAAACAGACACAGAAAGGTTCAATGACTTTTAACAAAAACACATACACTTGAATTCATCAAGTTCTCAGATTGAGGTAAAAGAGCATAAACAAACCTCTCTCTCTCTGCTTGGTGGCAAAGAACCTGAGGAGAAAATAGAATTCTGAAGTTTGCTTTTCAAACACAAATTTGTAAAAAGGTGCAAACAGCTGACTCCCAAATGTACAAAGCCACTAACTCACATTCCCATTTTTTCACTTTATAATCTCATGGCCATAGACAAAGTACGTAATTGCTTTCATGAAAAGTCAGGTTTAATTAGTCTTTAGAAAGATAATAGTAAGATGTAGGTAGTTAGTGTGTGAATTAGTTAGAAATGGGTGAAGCAAATTAAAAACAAACGATCAACAAAATCAACTCAAAGTGGATCAAGATCTAAATTTAAGACCTCAAACTACAAAACTACTGCTGAAAAACACTGAGAAAAATCTAGGAGACATTGGGGTATGCAAAGACTTCTTAAATAAGAGCCCCAAAGCACAGTCAATAATCCCAAGAGTAGACAATGGGGTTAAGAAGTTTAGATTAAGAAGTTTCTGCATGGCAAAAGACACAGTAATTGGTGTGAATTGACTGACCTTGGAATGGGAGAATATTTTTGTAAACTATACTTTAGATGAGGAATTGATAACCAAAATACACAGGGAACTCAAGCGACTTATCTGAAAAAAAAATGATTAACCCAATTAAAAGACGGGAGAATGAGCTGAAAAAACAACTCTAAGGAAGACATACCAACAGCCAAAAGGCATATTAAAAAATGCTCAACATCCCTCATTCATAAGGGAGATGCAGACCAAAACCACAATGAGATACCACCTAACCTTCGTCAGAATTATTAAGATTAAAAAAAAAAAAATTACAAGTGCTTGTGGGGATGTGATGAAAAGGGAACTCTCCTACACTCTTAGTGGGAATACAAAATTGGTCCAGCCACTGTGGAGAACAAAATGGAGATTACTCAAAGATCTACAAATAGAACTACCATGTGATCCAGCAATCCCACTCCTTGGTATCTACCCAAAGGACAGAACGCTTAGTTGGAAAAGTACTTGCACATCTATGTTTATTGTGGCATTATGCACAATTGCTAAGATATGACTTAAATGTCCATGAACAGAAGAATGGATTGAAAAAGTGTGGCACATGTACTCTATGGAGTACTACTCAGCCATAAAAAAGACAAGACCTTGGCTTTTCACAGAAAGTGGATGAATATGGAAGATTTACTGCTGAGTGAAGCAAGCCAGGCTATGAAGGAGAAACATTGTATGTCTATACTTGATAAATACCAAGTGTCTGCACTCTATGGCTGAAACTGAATGACTAGAGGATACAGAAACATAGAAAATGGTTATAGATACCAGATACAGTGTGGGAAGAGGGCGGGAGAAGGAGGAGAGTCTGAGGAAAGACATTAAGGAGAAAAATAGAGAGGTAAGACATTTATGGGACAAAGAAATTGGTTATTATCTGTTGATGACAACATGTATAGTATCCACAACTGGACTGGTGAGAAATGTATTCATGTTGGAATTTTCACTTTACATGCTAAGTGACATATGTGATTGAATTTATAAAAGAAATTAAAATTAAATTAAAACTAAATAAATAAACAAAAGAAGAGAAACAAACAAACAAATAAAAAAAACACGAGGTCTAAGATTCTGGAGTTTTGCCTAAGGTTCTGATTTTTATGGAAGGGAAAGGCCTAAATGTGAAGCAGAGACTGGGATTCAAATCCCATCTCTATCACTCCCAGCTGTGTGAAACCTGGCAGCTCACTGACCCACTCTGGACCTCCCCACGCTCACTGGTCCATAAAGTAAAAAGTACACTGCACATTCTCATTGAGAAAGGAAAATGTGATGGCGAAAGCACTTAGCTCAGCGCCTGGTCTCAATAACTGTGAGCGGAATTGTTTACCTAGTAGCCCAAAAGAAATTTATTTCGTAGACAGTAAAAAGACATAGTCTCACATGTAACCTTAAATACCAGTCATTTGTTTCAAAATATTGTCAAGAAGAAAAAGTCCTCTTCATTTGCTGGAAGGCAAAGAATGAATATCAAAGGCACATATTGTCTATTTTACTTTATTATAATCCTTGTTTTTGGTTCGTTTGGGCTTGCTTTCAAAGGGGTGTGTGTGTGTGTGTGTGTGTGTTGCCTACCATGTGTTAGGTAACGAATAAGGATTTGTTGAGTGGAATTTTAAAAGGGAAGAATTTAGTCAGGGACCTTGTTTTCTCTGTAATGTACTGTATTCCCAGGACTTACCAGAATTCCATGAATATAAAAAGTCTACCAAAGGTTTGAGGGTAAATGGAATTAAAGTACTACTGTGTTTTGGCGCAAAAACATTTTGAAGGCCCAGCATAGATTTTTTATAATATTCATTTTCCATGAACTTTTTGAAGACCCACTCCTCATATTCTACTTAAATGAATATTTGTTTTATTACTGAATATTAGTTTTTAAAATGGGTATTTTTTTGAGAGGTTTTTGCTGTAGGGTGTGTGCGCTCGCCAGACAGAGAGAGACAGAAAGTGAGAAATCACCCCCCAGGGGGGATGGCCACGCCGCAATCCCTTCTCCTCCATTCTCCTCTTGGGATCTTGGGCATGCACGCACACGTGCCCGGTGTGAGTTTAAGCCTCCGGGTCCGGGACTCAAACCGTGGTCGACTACGTGGGAGTCCAGCGACATAGCCAATACGTTAACTGCTGGTCCCAAAATGGGTATTTTTCAAATTTTTTTCTCTATTTTCTTTCCAAATTTCCTTTTCATAATTAGTGGCTTCTCCCTTTATGAGAGTTATGGGCTCTTCACAGTAAAATAGAAAATCAAGATCCCTACCTGACTTTTAGTATTTCAGAAAACTTAATTTTCTTGCCACTATCCTGAGTACTGTCCATAGTACAATACATAATTCTATCCAATTATATTTCCATTGAACTATCTTCTTCTTTTCACTATAACAAGCTATGGCCCTGTGCCCCTGGTACCTCATACGACTAGAAATACAAAAGCTCTAAGAGTACATGAGTCCTCTCAACCTCTTGACTCAAGTCTTCAACTTAAATGTATCTGTATTCTCACTCAGGAATAATATAAATGTCATAGAGCAGAGAGAAGAAAGGAAATCTTCCCGTCTTTAATTGTACCAAGGTCACAAAAGAGACTGTCAGAGTTCTCTGAGCTCAAAGAGAATACCAGCTGCTACAGATGAGTTGTACCGTTATAGGGAAATGGATCAACTAGATAGAAGTAGTCACCAGCCACTTACAAAGGCACTTAGAAAAGTTGGTAAAGGGACCAGCAGATGGCGTAATGGTTACATCACTGGACTCCTATGTAGTCAACAGTGGTTCAAGTCCTGGACCCAGCAGATTAAAACTCATACCGGGCACAGATGTATGCATACATGCCCAAAATCCTGAGAGGAGAATGGAGAAGGGACTGCAGTGTGGTCATCCCCTCAAGAGGGATGATTTCTCTCATGCACCCTATAGCAAAAATCTCTCTCTAAAAAAAAGAAAAAGTAGTAGAAAATTAGAATTAAAGTACAACTTTATTTTGGTGCAAAACAATTCTGAATTCTATGTATTTTTTTTTTATAATATTAACATTCCATTGATTTCTTGAAGACATCTGTACTTGCTATACCCTTGGCAAGTTACTGCCTCTCATTGTCTTAAGTCCCTCATCCTAAAATGGAGATAATAATGATATCTACCTCAAAGAGTTTTTGGAAGAGTATAAAGATTTACAATAACATAATGTTCAATGGGACCAGCAGTTAGTGTAATGGCTATGTTGCTGGACTCCCATGTAGTCAACCGGGGTTCGAGGCCTGGACCCGGTGGCTTAAACTTAGGCTGGGCACGTGTGCGTGCGTGCCCAAGATCCCAAGAGGAGAATGGAGGAGAAGGGATTGTGGTGTGGCCATCCCCCCTGGGGGGTGATTTCTCACTTTCTGTCTGTCTCTGTATTTCTGGCGAACGCACACACCCTATAGCAAAAATCTCTCCAAAAAAAAATAATAATAACATAATGTTCAATGTTGGAAAAGAATATGTCTATAGCTTTGAATTGACTATTATGCACTGTATGCATCCTTTGAAAAACCATACTGTACCCCACAAAAAATATAAAACAATTATAAGTAAACCAGAAATCACAAAAAAAAAATCAGTGAGAAAGTGATTTTTTTAAAGCTTCTTATATTTGTCACTCTATTCTTTCTTTCTTTCTTTTTTTTTTTTTTTTGGAGAGGTTTTTGCTATAGGGCGCGTGCGCTCACCAGACAGAGAGAGACAGAGAGACAGAAAGCGAGAAATCACCCCCCAGGGGGGATGGCCACGCCGCAATCCCTTCTCCTCCATTCTCCTCTCGAGATCTTGGGAATGCACGCACACGCGCCCGGCGTGAGTTTTAAGCCACCGGGTCTGGGACGCAAACCGTGGTCGACTACGTGGGAGTCCAGCGACATAGCCATTACACTAACTGCTGCTTCAAATCACTCTATTCTTAACTGCACATAAATAATTCCCACAGAATATAAAGAAATATTAGACACAATCTCTGCTCTGGTCTGAAAGTTTATGCCCTCCTAAAATTCCTATGTGGAAATCCTACCCCTCAGGGTGATGGTATTAGGAGGTAAAACCTTTGGAAGGTGATTAGGTCCTGCGTGTGGAACCCTCATGAACAAGACAGTTCCCTTATGAAGAGTTCTGAGAGAGACACCCTCATATTTTCTACCATGAAAAGTTAGAGGGAGGATTTTTTTTTAGAGATGAGATACCACTATGATGCCCAGGCTTGCCTTAAACTTGAGATCCTCTGGCCTCGGTTTCCCAGGTGGCTGGGATTGCAGGTGTAAGCCACTGTACCCAGCAATAAGTTTAGAATGGGAAGGTGATGGTCTATGAGAAAGCAGACGCTTACCAGCATCAGACATGCTTTGCCTTGATCTTTGACTGTCCAGCTTCCATAAATGTGAGACTTAAGTTGTGTTGTTTATTATAATCCACCCAGTCTAATTATACAGTCTGAACAGACCACGACAGTCATTCTGTGGTTACAAGGGGACAGGATAGAAACATGGCCTGTCTAAAGCCATTTTTGAAATGAGGGAGACACAAGAATGCTAAATACCACCCATATTTGGTTAAGATAAGTAGCTTCAACTTCTTTAGCTGCCGCGCAACAGACGACTCCAGAGACGGTCTTCTCTTCAGCACTTTATTTCCCCAGGCTCTGAATACAGAAGTTCTACCTTCCTCCCCAACCCTAGGACTTTATAAAAGGCCCCTGGCCAATCGGGACGTTGTCCACATGTGCGGAAATCAGTTCTCGGGTAGGGATTGGCTGCATGTGATGTTCCCGTGCTCTCCACGCTCCTCACGCACCACTTCCTCAAAGTTGTTTACAACTTCCAGCGCTTAGTGAGCTTCCGCTAGGTGCCATCTTTAAGATGAGCGCTGTAGGCGATGGGCGGGGGCGCTCCACAGTTCCCCCTTTTTTGTTTTTAAAGCAGGAGAGGGTAGAGGACTCAGCCCCCAGATGTTTGAGGACCATGTTAGGCAAACTGTTCTATGCTCTAGGGCATCGAGCCGATTGCCCACCTGTCCGACACCGATTTATTGGGGATGGGAAATAGCGGTGTCGACCCATATGCAGCTGGTCATGCCCTCCTCAGGGCGACCCTTTCAGGGACCCTGAGTGCAGTGTCTATGCTGTCATCCTGCCATTAGGGTTTGCCCAAAGTCGCGATCCAGATCTCTGGCGATTGTCCTATTTCAATAGCTGCGAAGGCTTGTGCTACAAGCGCACGATCACGCTTTTGTTGGCGGAGCATTTTGAGTAGGCAGAAGAGGCATAGAGCACACAGGAACACAATCAACAGTGCCAGGGAGCCCATTCCCGCCCACTCTTTCAGGTGTGCAGCGGCCTGGGCTATCCAAGACGTGAGGGTGCGGGCCAGCTCTGGATCGACTCGGGTAGAGTTGATGTTGATAATTTCTAGGCGAAGAGTCTCTGTAAGCTTGTGGAATTCCCGGGTCCAGTTACCTGTGAGGTGGCGAGAAAGCTCTCGAGAGAGGTTAGCGGCAAGAGTCATGTTGTGATAAGGGATACCAGTTACACATAATGCTGGAGTGTGCCACTCACAACCTAGTTGAGCAAGGCGCCAGAGAATATCTACTTGCTCTTATACAAGGTCAACTCTTTGGTTAAGGATCATAATGCCACCACGCAGATGACTATTAATAGATGACTGAGTTGACAATGCTGCTGCAGTGGTGGCTGATAGGTTATTAATGGCTGTGTCTGTGGTCACTGACATCGACATGGCAACAGCAGGAAAAGAGGAAGAAAAGAAAGAGGAAAAACACCAAAGAAGAAGGAGAAAGAATACCTGCCTCTATACCGAGGTCTTATAACTTTACCTGCCTCTATCCTGAGGTCTTTTAACTTTACCTGCCTCTATTCCGAGGTCTTTTAACTTTACCTGCCTCTATACCGAGGTCTTTTAACTTTACCTGCCTCTATCCCGAGGTCTTTTAACTT
>NW_006159773.1:1502322-1515662 GCF_000334495.1 Tupaia belangeri chinensis
TACAGAAGTTCTTCCCTTCCTCCCCAACCCTAGGACCTTATAAAGGGCCCCTGGCCAATCAGGATGTTGTCCACGTGTGCGGAAATCAGTTCTCGGGTAGGGATTGGCTGCATGTGATGTTCCCGTGCTCTCCACGCTCCTCGCGCACCACTTCCTCGAAGTTGTTTACAACTTCCAGCGCTTAGTGAGCTTCCGCTAGGTGCCATCTTTAAGATGAGCGCTGTAGGCGATGGGCGGGGGGCGCTCCACATTTAGCAAGGACAGACCTAGGCTCACTTTAACCACCCCAGCTTCTAGACAAACCATTATCAAAAACTCAATCATTAGCCAAGCCTTGATGCACAACAGTATCACAAGACTCCATCAACATGGAAGGTCCCAGGTTTGAGTTCCCAGGTCTCCCCGTACACATGGCACGTGCACACATGTGCCTGTGATCCCAGCTAGCTGAGGCGAGGGGCAGATTTGCACCATGAAGACCCTATTAGGATTGCCCCTCTCTCTCTCTCAAGAAATAAACAAACTTTAAAAAGATGGGGCCAGTCCTGTGCCCTGGTGATTAAGGGAGCCATACCCCACATGACCAACTACAGAGTTTGCATCTTGGCCACTGGCAGCCTGAAAAGCATCCAGGCATGTGTGTGTGTGGATACCCAAAATCCAACAGGATAGAGACATGGAGAAGAAGCGACTATAGCATGACCACGCTCCACGGAAGTGCATCCTCCTCCTCCCCCTCTCCTCTGTCTTTGGCAAGTGCCCACATCCTCTGGCAAAAGTACAAAAAAAAAAAAAAAGAATGAAAGAAGAAAGTGAAAAAGAAAATAATCAGATTGATCCTGCTTCCTGACAGCACTCCTAAAACTAATCTCTGCTTCCCTAAACTTTCCTTAGAATCTCCTTCAGTGGTTTTTAACATGTGCACCTCCCAGCTGCTTCAACTAAATAAACTTGACTAGATTTTTTTTTTGAGAGGTTTTTGCTATATGGCGCATGACGCACCAGAAAGACAGAGAGAGACAGAGAGACAGAAAGCAAGAAATCACCCCCCCAGGGGAGATGGCCATACTGCAATCCCTTCTCCTCCATTCTCCTCTTGGGATTTTGGGCATGCACGCACACGTGCCTGGCGTGAGTTTAAGCCACTGGGTCCGGGACTCAAACCGTGATCGACTACGTGAGAGTCCAGCAACGTAGCTGTTACGCTAACCACTGGTCCCAACTTGACTAGATTTTGACTCCAGGTACGTTCCTGGTGTTCTTTGCCTGCTTTGCCTGGTGGAACAAAAATAATGCCTCTAAATAACAACCCAATAAACAATGATCACTCCTTGAGTATTTACTCCGGGCCTTCACTTGTAATCCTCACAGCAGTCAATGCCATGGATTTTCTTTCTTTTTTTTTTTTTTTTTTGGAGAGGTTTTCGCTATAGGGCACGTGCGCTTGCCAGACAGAGAGAGACAGAGAGACAGAAAGTGAGAAATCACCCCCCAAGGGGGATGGTCATGCCGCAATCCCTTCTCCTCCATTCTCCTCTCGGGATCTTGGGCACGCACGCACACATGCCCGGCATGAGTTTTAAACAACCGGGTATGGGACGCAAATCACAGTCGACTACGTGGGAGTCCAGCGACACAGCCATTACGCTAACTGCTGGTTCCCAATGCCATGGATTTTCTAAAGTGAAGTAGCTTCTCCAGTAAGTAGAGAGGCCAGTTCAAGCCCAGGACCACCTGCCACAGAGCTAATGCTTACCGTGTTCTGTTGCCTCCTGAATAAAGGGCCAGCAGAGGCTTCATATCCTCTGTCTCTTGGGTTTGGATTGAATGTAGATTGCCCCAGTTCTGCTTGATTATTTCCCAGTTCATGCTTATTGTCAAAGGGATAGGAATGAGAAAAAGAGAATGAGTCGGCACCCCAACTGGAGATCAGCTTTCATTTTGCATCCACATAAAATGGAAACGGAGGCTATTGGTTTTGGATTTGGAGCTAAGAGCAGACTCTCAGTTGAGGAAGCAGAATGCATCGAGATGGACTGTGACTCAGGAGACCTGAGTCTGTCCTGGCTGTGGCCCTTCTAACAATGTGGCTTTGGGCAAGTTCCTTGGCTTCTCTGAAACTTGGTTTGCTGATCTGTAAAATGGACATAGTCATGCCTTCCTCAGTGGGAGGCAGTAACGTACCTGATACTTAAAACCACTGGACATAAGACAGCTATTCCTGCTACAGTAATGAAGAGACCTGAGTCTTGGCAACTGCAAGAGGGCTTACAGTGGCTCACACATTCTGAGAGTCATAAACGGGCCCAGCTGAGTCCGTTCAATGTTTTCCAAGACTCACAGGGGCAGTCAGAGCCAGGGAAGGAAAGGCAAGAAGAAAGGAGATATTTAAAAATGAGAAGTCTTGGGACCAGCAGATAGTATAATGGCTATGTCACTGGACTCCCATGTAGTTCAAGTCCCGGACCTGGTGGCTTAAACTCACGCCTGGCTCGTGTGCATGCGTGCCCAAGATCCCGAGAGGAGAATGGAGGAGAAGTGATTGTGGCGTGGCCATCCCCCCATGGGGGGATTGTGATTTCTCGCTTTCTGTCTCTCTGTCTCTGTCTTTCTGGCAAGCACATGTGCCTGTGTGGCACCTTGAAGTCAATAGCACAGAGAAAAAAAAAATGGTAAAATTTTGTAGATCAGGGCATTCTACTTTTCATAAACTGTAAGAATTCAGACCATGATGGACTTCGGTTCACACCCCCACTAACAACACATTTTCATGGTAATCCTGGAGATGTCACAGAGAGGCTTCTGAAAGAGCAAGACAAATACATCCAGTACACAGCGCACATGTGAGCGTACATCTATGTGTCAGAAAAAACGCCACAATGACTAGCATACTGAGCAATTTCCTGTGTTTACCACAAACTTCTCTTTAATAAACTGCAACCTATTCATTAAATGGGAGGGAAAAAATATGAAGATAGGAAACGGAGAGGGGCGGAGTAGAGAGGGAAAAAGAAATCACTTGGTTTCTAACGTGATGCAGTAAGATATAAATACAATCAAGGAGGTTAATCTAATCCCTTTGTGAAGCACTGAGTCAGAGAACAAGACAAAAACAAACCTGTGATCTGGAACTTTCCGAGCCCCACTCAGGGGGATTAATGAGGAGTACACGGCTGTGAAATTACGTGCCCTCTGAGTCAGGAAAATGGTCCTACCGGTGCATGACCTTGAAATGAGGGGACGCAAACTTCACCTGATCCACAATTACGAGGCTCAGAAAGGAGGGGCCGGGGAGCCGAGGGAAGACGTGTAAAAGAGGCTGTGCAAATGTTCCGAATATGAAAACCCACAAATCTCAACCAACCCGAGGCTTGAAGGGGAGCTAAACACCACATAAAATATTCAGAGGACTTTGAAAGGACGCTGGCATTTGTGCGAAAGCGTTGGGAGGCGAGCCTGTCCTCTGTATTTACATGAAGTAGATATTTTGTGGCTGTGGTTATGGACTTAGTGATGTTTGTCTCTGTTCAATTTTCCCTTTGCAATGAAAAATCGTGGCGAGATGATTTCTAGTCTTAGCTGCTTTACATGACAGTATTATCAAGGATTCATCAAGAGGCCATCTGTCGAATTTATGAAAAAAATATGCAAAAACAAAACAGATGAAAAAGAAAGAGCAAGACAGACTGGTCCAGGGGAAGATAGATGTGGCAGCATGTGCCTCCGTGTGAAAATTACAACATTTAAATACTGCGGAATAAATTACTGTGCCGAAAAATTAGTGATGCTCTCCCACTTTAGACGCTACCCTTACCATAAGAGCATAATGAAATATATCACATATCAAATCACCCTTTCCTCTGACTATTATTATATTCTAATGAAAAATTAGGAGAGGAGAGGCACATAAACCTCGAATGGGAGGGATGAAAACGAGCCAGAGAGGATTTGCTGCAGTGCTGAGCCATGGCAGCTTCTCCAAAATGCACAGTCCATATGGAAATAAGAGCTTTTCCCCCCTATTTATTAGAAAGTCAATAAAATAAATTACAGATTGTGTGAAAAACTGAAATAATATATATTAAAATGACAACGAGGCTGGCCAAGCTTACACCCAAATTAGATGGGCTGTAAAAACAATGTATTTCAGACAGGAAACAGGAGAGAACAAGAAAAACAGTAGGATACAGAACAGTGACCAGAGCCCTGCGTGTCGCCCCCTGGAGGCAAGACAGAGAAACACATGAGCACGCTGGTCAATGGTCACTGGTTCTGAAGGAAGGACAGGGACCCAGGAGTGACTTAGCAGATCCCCAGATCTGAGAACTGTGGGGACTAATTCCTAACAGACCAGGGCATGAGGGTAGCTCTGCTGGAGTCTCTTTTTCCAGGCCACAGCCCTCAGAGCAGCTCCCTCCACCTGTAAGTCAGTCTTTCTTTTTCTTTTTTTGGAGAGGTTTTTTCCCTATAGGGCGCTTGCGCTCGCCAGACAGACAGAGAGAGACATAGAGACAGAAAGCGAGAAATCACCCCCCAGGGGGGATGGTCACGCCACAATCCCTTCTCCTCCATTCTCCTCTCGGGATCTTGGGCACGTACGCACACGCGCCCGGCATGAATTTTAAGCCACCGGGTCCGGGACTCAAACCGCGGTCGACTACGTGGGAGTCCAGCGACATAGCCTTTACGCTAACTGCTGGTTCCCGTAAGTCAGTCTTTCTCTTTTCCCTCCCTTGCACCATTCACTCCTAGAGTTCAATCTGTAGGAAAACTTCTATTCTAATGCCTTGCGAGATGTCTCACAGGGATCAGCAGGTGGCGTGGTGGTTGGGGTGTTGGATTCCCACATGGCTGACCACAGTTCCAGTCCCAGACCTGGCAGCTTGCTTTCTTACTTTCCCTCTCTTTCTCTGGTCAAATTAAATAATAACAACAAATTAATTAAGTTAAATAATTATTTCTAAAAAGAGGTGTCTAACAGCTTGCTAATAATGCATTGCAGTATGAATGTTCACAATAAACTGACACCCACCACCAGATTTCCAAACAAGAGCAAAGTTCTACCTCACCGAGAGCCCATGAGGGTAATAAACCTATAATAGGAAGTTGCGAACAATAGTATTAGCTAGCATGTGACTAATACATTCTCTTCTCCCAGAAGAGAATTACTATCTAACATTGTTACCCATCTTACAAGTAGAGATGGAAACACAGAGATGTAGCCCACCCAAGATCCTACAGCTAATAAGTGATAGTGCAGAAACTGGAACCCAGGCTGTCAGGTTCAGAGTACATGCTCTTACCCACCAAGCTGTAATACAAGCACTGCTCACTTAACAACCAAGTTCTGTTCCTAAAGAAAACTGGTTTAAGCAAGGAGCTTATAGGCAGACATTATGTGGTATGTCAGGGAGCCATAAGATACGTATTTCTCAATAAATATCATGCGACGCCACACTAGAATAGTGTAATTCTACCCACACAAAAAGTATACATTAGCTACGCACCAGAAAGCCACAAGACACACTGCAACACAATAATATAAATCTGGCACCATCATGTTTATTTATTTTGAATACTAATATGGGTGTAGTGTACAAGAAAGGACAAATTTGTAAATGAAGTATACAGTCTTGCATGATTGCAAATCCTTCATGTAGTGAATTCTAACCCACTGCTAGAACAAGACAAAGACTGAAAAGGGGATTCCCCACTGGAGAACTGGTGGTTAAGTTAAGGGGTCATTAAACAGGTGGGTCATTAAGTGAGGAGGGACTGTACCTGTGTTTAGAAAGGTGCCCTGCAGGGACCAGCAGTTAGCATAATGGCTATGTCGCTGGACTTCCCCGTAGTCAACTGTGGTTTGAGTCCTGGACCCAGTGGCTTAAACTCACACCGTGAGTGTGTGCATGCATGCCCAAGATCTCGAGAGGAGAATGGAGGAGAAGGGATTGCAGAGTGGCCATCCCCCCTGGGGGGTGATTTCTCCCTTTCTGTCTCTCTGTCTCTCTCTTTCTAGCAAGCATATGCGCCCTATAGCAAAAACCTCTCCAAAAAAAAAAGAAAGACACCCTGCAGTACCTCATTTATTTTGTTTGAAATGGCACAATTCTTTTTTCTTTAAGTTAATGTATTTATTTCTTCCATGAGGAAGAGAGAGAGGGAGGAAGACAGCGCCCACAACTGAGTCTTTATGCCGTAATCCACGCCCAGCTTCAGTCAGCTCTGGATCATGGGCATGCTTGAGCCTAGTGTAATCAGAGAAGTCTCAGGATGCAAACCCAGAAAACGCCATGTGGGTTAGCCTCACAGAGAAGCACGATTTGCCACTGTGCCACCATCCAGCCCTGAAATATTACAAATTCTTCAATCAATAATCTAGGAGAGTAAAAACTCTCTATTAAACTAAGTTGGCCTGTGTCCTCCCTCAGGCTATGGCAAACTAGAATACTTAATGGCCTTGATTCTCTCCCCTAGTTCACTCTGTCTGATGAGTGAAGTACACACAGTTAGAAATGTTTCCTTCCATCTATTCTGAGATGAAAGAAAGTGTAGTAATGATGACAAAGACAAAAACTATTGTCTCAAAAAAAGGTTGAAGGTGAAGAGTGCTATCCAAACATCTAATTAAATGTAACTAATTGGAACCACAGAGGCCCTCCCAGGACACGTTTCACTCTACTTTTCATACTACGATATCCTAAAATGTTTTAGACCTCTGATATATTATTTTGTAGAAATTTTACAAACAAAAAGTCTGTAATCTATAAGGAACATCTGATTAAAGAGTTCACATCTGACCTCTACATTGTATATATTTGCTAAACCAAATGGTTACAAGGGAGCCAATAGCACTACTTTGGAAATGAAAAATTCAGTATCTGAAATATGTAAATTGAATTAGACATAACATAAAAAAAAGACTATATTGTCTATGTTGGTCCTCGTGAGACACATACATCAAAATTTTCTTTTCCTTTCGACATAAACAGAAAGGTGACCAAGTTCAATTCAGTGTCCTTTGTTTTCTAACTTTACTTACACTGTTTACAATTTCCAATGTAAATAGACACTGGAGTACATCGGTTTAGGAAGCTTGCCCATCTTACCCTCCCAGACACTGATGGCAATGAGATGAAACCCATCAGTCAGACAATGTAATGGGGCCTCCCACAAGAACGTCTGAGCCACAGCAAGACAGGCTAACACTGTCTGTCATTCCTGCCTCCCTCCTTTCATTCTCTTTCACACAAGCACAACACTGACGCACGTCCTGAACATATAAATAATTGTTTTAATGTTATATGTTATATTTCACATGATAAGTATAATGGAATTATATTCATTGGTGATCCAATGAAAGCCTAACCCTTAATCCTAAATTAATTTCTAGCTATTGGGTCATCAGGAAAATTATGACATATTTTTGCATAGAAAAATATGTCATGGGAACCAGCAGTTAGCATAACGGCTATGTCGCTGGACTCCCACATAGTCGACCGCGGTTCGCGTCCTGGACCCGGTGACTTAAAACTCACGCCGGGCGCGTGTGTATGTATGCCCAAGATCCCGAGAGGAGAATGGAGGAGAAGGGATTGCGGCGTGACCATCCCTCCTGGGGGATGATTTCTCGCTTTCTATCTCTATGTCTCTGTCTGTCTGGCGAGCGCACGCGCCCTATAGCAAAAACCCCTCCAAAAAAAAACAAAAAAAAAAAAAGAAAAAGAAAAAGAATTATGTCATGACTTTCCAGACAACCTAATAAAATGATCCGTAAACTGAGAATAAGGTTATAGTTTGACCTTCTCACACCTGCCGCTAACAAGTTCTTTAGTTTAATAACTCAAAATATCAACACTGATAGAAGCAGCTGAGACTCAGCAAGAGCATTCCAGGTTGTGAATTAGCCTACAGCTACGTCCCTCCACGTGCCTATTTCTTATTTCTTTTTATTTATTATTATTATTAAATTATTATTTAATTTGATCAGAAAAAGAGAGAGAAAGTGAGAAAGCAAGTAGCCAGGTCTGGGACACAAAACGTGGTTGGCCATGTGGGAGCGCAGCACCTTAACCACCACGCCACCTGCCGGCCTTCCACATGCCCATTTCTAATCTGCTGGCTCTTCTTGCTCTCCCATATTTCAACTTTGCTTAGGTTTTTACTTACTGTTTAATTTCACTCATTAAATCAGATATTTGTATTTCTATAGGTCTCCATTCAGTTGCATTTGTATTTCCTTCTGGAATTCAAGGCCCTTGTATTTTTCCATCCTCTAACCCATCTTCCTTGGTGTCTTTCTAAATTAAACTCTTCCAGTAAACTTTCTTTGATTCCCCTAATCCATGATGCTCATCAAACTCTACCGTTGTATATTCCTTTTTCTCACTAGAAGAAACCAGAGAACTATTTATGGATCCCTTATATACAGGGTCTTTTACATGTGAGTGTTTAACATGTTGAATTTAAGAAAATTCTTGGTTCACTGTGCGTAATTTTCTATTTATCTAAAATTTATTTAAAATATTTATAATACAATTTATGACATTTCTATTTATTTATTCATTTATTCATTTATTTTTGCTATAGAGCATATGCACTCACCAGAGGGAGACAGAGAGAGACAGAGACAGAGGGAAAGTGAGAAATTACCCTCCAGGGGAGATGGCCATGCTACAATCCCTTGTCCTCCATTCTCCTCTCAGGATTTTGTGGCACATGCACATGTGCCCTGAGTGTTTTTCAAAATTCCAGTCTGGTATTCGAACTGCAGAGTCATCCATATGGGATCCAGCACCTTATCTACCTCTCTATCTGCTGCCCATTTCTTCTATGTAAATATGAAAGTAAATCATTCACATATCTTCATACTTACAGCAGATAAAAACAAATAGCATAACAGACATCTCAAATTTAATATATCCTACACAGAATTCTTCCTTTATATCCTAAACTATCCCTCTTCCAGCATTCATGATCTCTGAAAATGTCAGTATCGTTCAGTCACCCAGTTTTTTAAGCCAAAAATCTCATATCATCCTTGCCTCCATGCTCTCTCGTTGCTAACTCACTTTTGGCATTTACAAGTGCCCTTGTTATAAAGCCATCTATAAAATGAGAAGAATGATATTTACTAGATTCAGTTTTGGCAAATGCTTTGATGTCTCTCTTGCACAAACAGCTTTTACACAAAAGTTTGCAAAATGGAAAGTGGATGATTACAGTAAAGGGTGACGACTAAATAGATGCTGAAGATCACTGTTTCCAAAATGTTTATAGGTGCCATGTTTCATTCTGGGTATTTTTCTAAAACATGCTCACCTCAAATATTGAAGAATCTGAGTGAGAGCTCCTCCAATAATATCCAGCAAATTGTAATAAACCTTTACATTAGCACGGGACTAAGCATTTGTCAGTCCTTTTCTTCATAGTGACAACAGCTTCTGTTCCGATAGCAGGTGACGATGGTCCCCGTGCCATCCCGTCCTTTCTTTCTTAGCACAGCATCGCGACAACCATTTCCACCGTTTCGCAGGTGGAGGTGCTGGTGAACTGGCCCAAGATTACCTAGTGTGTCGGTGCTAACACTCACCCCAGATCCTCAGTTTCCCAGAGCCTGCTACAGTACACATTCCACATGTCCACTTTCTGTGGACAATTCTTCCCTGCATGAAATCAGCAGCCAAGTCCACACACACACACACACACACACATGTACACGTATGCACAAATGCACACATGCACTCCACGTACAAGCACCTATACACACATGCATGTGCACATTCACAGACACACACACACGCAAACCCAACACTAATTGCATACTGGTCACCAAAGAATCAGGCTGTTTGAGGAGTCCCGCAGCCCCCCGATCAGTGACCTGTCTGCTTGCTCCCTTAATCTAGGGTCTCCCTTGAGAAACCTGAAAGGAATCACCTGAGACCCCATCACTGCACATTAAATTAGTCACTCAGTGCATGACACCTTTCCACAATGGAGTTGCCGACACCAATAACCCAGCCTACCCCTCCCCTGTCCACTGGCTTGGTTTATGACGAAGAGAAAGCTCAGGCTTCCGGTGAGAGGGTACAAAGCTAGAGCTAGGAGGCAAATGTCCCTAGTGGCAGTGCCAGCCTCAGGTTGTACTGGGGTCCATTTTGTCCATTGTAAAGCTTCCGTCCTTTGCAGAACAAATCTCTTCTGATCTGTGCCTGTTCAGCACGTGGAGAGCAGGCCCGGGAGAGTTGGTGTTATCTTAGTTAAATAACATTACACCGAATAAACACGGTGCACACCCCTCAGCCTTACAGGAATGGAAAATAAATCATCACCAAAAGGCTTATTTTACAAACCCACAAATCATCAGAAATATAAATGCTTTCCTTTCTAGTCTCATGTTTTAATAAAGACTCCCCCCCTCCTTTTCTTCAGACTCACTCAATTACAATATCACTATCAGTTCACATTACAGGTCAGAGATATGGCGCTTAATGTATGAGGAGCCCGTTCTCTTCTCCTAATAGCCTGTCATTCCAGGGATTTGAATGTCAGAATACAGCCTGCCGCGGTAATGCTAGCCGGCAGCCCGGTGATGAAAACTTTGGACAAATCATGAAGAACACTCCAGATCCACATCAACGGAAGGTTACCGGGGAGAGCCTTTCATTCTGCTTTGACCCCTTGATCTGACAAGTGACACCTACAAAATGAACAGCTCTCCAACTTAAATTGTTTAACTGTAGCCTGATCAGTTTTATTATCTTGCTAATCCGGATATCAGCCGTTTCATCAGAATGGAAGATATGCATATCATGAATTATTTTGACACGGGGACCTTTTAATTTTTGCCAGCAATATTTCACTGCCCCAATCAGGGCCCGCAGCCACTGATGCCATTCGCCTCCTGGGATGTCAGCGGACAGCGCACTCCTGACAGCACCAAATCATCCGGGAGCGGTAACGAGCCATTGCTGCCATTATTATTATCTCCTGTAGTCATGCATTTCATTACGGCGCCGGCAGCCAGGGGCTTGGGTTTCAGGGCAGCCTTCTTCGGGAATCTCTGCCATTTTATGGGCTTGCCGAGCTCTGGGGTGCAATTTCCCTTTTCTTTCCCCTCAGTAGACAAGGCCAGGTGAATTTCTAATCAAAACAAAACACTAGGTAGGCAGGCAGGAAGAGCCAGCGCGGTCGAGGACATTAAGCAGCGGGACGGCAGCTTGAACAGCCCCCTTGAAGTTTATGAAAGCAGTGCTTAATCAGCTGTGCGGTTCGCCACGGAGAGAAATAAAGAAGAGCTTATTCTAGGAGGAAAGATGCTCCTTCCTAAACTGCAAAATGCTAAGAACGCTCTCTTAAGTTAAACCCCCTTAGACAGGTTTCTTCATGCCCCTCTTCCTTGCTAGCCACTTTCTTCTGAATTTTCTTTCCAAGGGGATCGAGCTCCACTCAGCCTGGGCCACCTTGTGCCAGGAGCCGCACTGACCGCCCTCTAAGGCTGTTGCAGATCGTGCCAGTCAGTACACTGTGTCGCGCATTCGTCAGGACTACCTCCAGGAGGACGTCTTCTAGTCTCACAAACCATCCGCATTTACCTGACAACCACATCATGTCTTATTTCCTTCTTTGCAATGGCTGCTAGAATCCTCAAAACTAAACCTGTCATTTTTTTTTTAACTGAATATTGAATCTCCTTATGATCCAGTAATTCTACTTCTGGGTATACGTCCAAAAGAATCGAAAGCAGCAACTCTAATCAATACTTGTACACCCATGTTCACAGCAGCGTTATTCACAAAAGCCAAAAAATGGAAGCAACCCAGTGTCCATGAACAAAATGTGGTAAGCCGGCCAGTGGTATGGTGGTTAAGGCAGCTGGACCCCACATGGCCAACTGCAATGTTCAAGTTCAGGAGTCAGTGGCTGGAGAAACATGCCAAATGTACACGTGTGTCTGCCCCAAATCCCAAACGGAGAAATGGAAAAGGGATTGGGCGTGAGCATGCCCCACAGCAGGAGTACGAGGGGTTTCTTTCTCACTTTCTCTCTATCTGGAGACTCCATGCACCCTCCGGCAAAAATACCATTTTAAGGGGCAAACTATTATACAGATGCAATAGAATATCATTCAGCCTTAAAAAAGGAAAGACAATTTAATAAATCCCACAGTATGGATGAACCCTGAGATATTATGCCAAGATAAGTAAGTCAGATGGGAAAATATAAATACTGCATGATTTCAGTTACATGAGGCTCGAAGAGTAGTCAAATTTACAGGAACAGAAAGTAGAACAGAGAGAAAGAAAAGAGTTGTTGTTAATGGGTGCAATGTCAGTTTTACAAGATAAAAACTAATTATGGAGATGGGTGGTAGTAATGGTTATACAACACGGGGAATGCATTTCATGTCACTGAACTGTACTTGTAAAAATAATTAAGGGGGTCCAGTAGTTGGCATAATGGCTATATCGCTGGACTCCCACGTAGCTGAAGAGATTCAAGTCCCAGACCTGGTGGCTTAAACTCATGCCGTGCATGTGTGTGTGCATGTGTGTGTGTGTGTGTGTGTGTGTGTGTGTGCCCAAGATCCTGAGAGGAGAATGGAGGAGAAAGAATTGTAGCATGGCCATCTCCCTTGGGGCTGATTTCTCACTTTCTGTCTCTCTCTTTCTGGCGAGTGCACGCACCCTTATAGCAAAAACCTCTACGAAAAATAAATAAATAAATAAAAATAGTTAAAACATGGGCAGGCCCCAACAGCTTGAACAACACACCAAAGGGGCTATGACCAAGATCCAGTGGGGTGGAAGGAAAGGGAACTGCAGCATGACCAGCCCATTGAAGGGTGTTTTTTCTCTCTCTTTCTCTTTCTCTCCTACCCTCTGGAATTAAAAAAAGTCAAATGATAAATTCTATGTTATATGTATTTTCCACAATGAAACACCTTCAGAAATTGTAGCAGAACTCTAGCAAATATAAAGGATCTCATAGAACTTAATTATATACTTATTTCACTAATGGCTTCATTTATTCTTCATCTGTTAACATTATCTTTGTTTCATTTTCTTCACTGACATTTTAAAAATATAATTGGATTGTTGCTGTTAGTTTTTAAACAATATTTTTTTCAGAACAGGAAGGAATTCCATGCTAGAATGTTCTCAATCTCGCTAAGACAAAGCCATTGGGTTATGGTGTTGCAGGGAGAGACTAAGGGAGAAATGCATATCCTAATGCCCATGAGGGACACCAAGGTGAGATAGGAAATCTCTGAGAGGGAAGTCTGCCCCTCAGTTTCTGAGTCAAGGTGCTACCAGGGGACTTTGGATTACTCTGTCCTG
>NW_006159773.1:1515679-1540392 GCF_000334495.1 Tupaia belangeri chinensis
TATTTCCTCATTCTGTTCCCCCCCTGAATCCAGGCCAGCCTCATGGGTGAATGAGCTGTGCAGTCTCTCAGACTCCCACACTCAGAGAGCCCTGTGCTTGGTTTAGTGTTTGGCTACTGAATATAAATATTCTTAATCATGTGTTTTAAAGAATTATTTTTATTTAACTTTCTTTCTTTCTTTCTTTCTTTATTTTAGTTTGGCCAGAAAGGGACAGAGTAAGAGCAAGAGAGAGAGAGAGAGAGAGCAAGTGAGAAAGCAAGCTACCATGTCCGGGACTTGAACAACAGTCGGCCATGTGGGAGTCCAGCGCCCTTAACCACATGCCACCTGCCAGCACCTCTTAACCACTTTTAAACAAAGAACTCCACTCTTCATTCTGCACAGGGCCTCACAAGTCATGTCCCTGATCTTGTCTCTACTAGTGAAGATCTTAGGAGAAAAAAGAACTTGTGTTATTTTCATCAAATCCTTTCCCAAACCAATGCCTAACAGGCCATCCATAGGACATATAGATTAAATCTATAGGAAGATCTTTATTTTACCTTATAAATATTCCTTCCTCATAATCACTCTCTCAAACCATCCCCCAAACAAATCCCGTGAGAGCAGGAAGGGCAGGCCAAGTGGGGGCTAAGAAGGACTCAAGAACCAACCAAGAATGAATATGTGTCTCCTGGAGCTTGTCCACACATGGAAATCACCTTTGATGTGAGAAATATGACACGGTTACACCACAGCCTAATGGTCACAGCCCAGGTCCCAGCTGCAAGACAGAACTATCTTTCTTTCTTTCTTTATTTTAGTTTGGCCAGAAAGGGACAGAGTAAGAGCAAGAGAGAGAGAGAGAGAGAGCAAGTGAGAAAGCAAGCTACCATGTCCGGGACTTGAACAACAGTCGGCCATGTGGGAGTCCAGCGCCCTTAACCACATGCCACCTGCCAGCACCTCTTAACCACTTTTAAACAAAGAACTCCACTCTTCATTCTGCACAGGGCCTCACAAGTCATGTCCCTGATCTTGTCTCTACTAGTGAAGATCTTAGGAGAAAAAAGAACTTGTGTTATTTTCATCAAATCCTTTCCCAAACCAATGCCTAACAGGCCATCCATAGGACATATAGATTAAATCTATAGGAAGATCTTTATTTTACCTTATAAATATTCCTTCCTCATAATCACTCTCTCAAACCATCCCCCAAACAAATCCCGTGAGAGCAGGAAGGGCAGGCCAAGTGGGGGCTAAGAAGGACTCAAGAACCAACCAAGAATGAATATGTGTCTCCTGGAGCTTGTCCACACATGGAAATCACCTTTGATGTGAGAAATATGACACGGTTACACCACAGCCTAATGGTCACAGCCCAGGTCCCAGCTGCAAGACAGAACTACACATGGATTAATTCCAGGCAAATCATTATTATACTATTTAAAAACTCTCAAGATGTGACTTTCTCAACCTCTCCAGGAAACACGGCCTACTCATCCCATCGTTCTTTGCAATTTTCTTGGAGGTAAGACTTTATTAGCTCTTCACTTGGGTTAGACAGAGATGTGGAGAGAGAACAGAGCTAGAAGAAAACCATGAAAAGGAGCAGGAGAAAGCTAAGGAAGAAAGACTGACATGCAGACAGAAAGCAAACAGCCACAGTAGTTCGAGGCTCACAGTTCACTCCACGTCTAACACTATCAACCGGCCAGTGGACATTGTCCAGAGCTGAGGGCTTCCAGATCACTGTTACCATTTCTCAAAACCTAACATTCGTTATCGTCTATTTCCTGCTCCACAGGGACCAGGGTAACACAAAGCCATGAATTTGAAACAGGAAAGGGGAAAGAAATAGAAAGTTGGGTGTGGAGGGCGAGGAGGGGAGAGGAGAGAAGCGCCAGGGCAGCCTCTTCTAGTTTGCAGACTCTCACTGAGCCATCCCCCACCCACACGCTCACTCTGTTCCTAACAGCATCTTCATCAATTAAGATTCCATGAGACTGGCAGGCTCCAAGATCAACAGTCCCATCCACATACTCACTATTCCACTGGCACGATGAACAATCCCGAATATTAAAAGTAAAGCAACACATTCTGCCATGTCTTTTGTATACAGACAGCTGAAGCTGTGTGAAAGTTTGGCACCAAAAGGCCAAGTACCATATTTTCAGCCACCCACACGCCAAACCCTATAATAACTACAGACTCGAGATGTGAAATTTTCAGACATTTGCAGTGAAGGAAAACTAATAGTCATGTTTCTTCATGTGCTTCCTTTCTTAACAGGGCAGTTTCTCAACTTTAAAACCTCATCGATGTAAGCTAAAGAGAACAAAGGGTGCTGCGTAGATATTTTCACCAGATGTCAAATGGTGCTTATTTATTTAAACAGAAAACCCCACTTTGTACATTTGGTTCATTTAGTGGTATGTGCTCTGTAACAAGTATTTTTCATGAGTAAAAAGCTGCCACCAGTGTGCTTAAGTTACAATAGGGCTTCGGGAAAGTCTGTTCACTGAGACTAAATATTGCTCTTTTTGCTTTTGGTTGAAATGTAAATTCCACTCCCATCCTCCCTCTGTAATAGGAGAAACATTACAGCTAAAATCATACCAGGATTGATAAATAATCCTCCTGTGGTCAAATCTAAAACCAAAACTACTCATTCTCACTCTTCTTTTGAAGGTATATGGATAAGCTATAGAATACCGGTTTTCTCAGAGATAACAACAGAAAACATATTAATTTCAGCCTGTTTGAATATCTGGGTTTCTGTAGCCTGAATGGACCATAAGAACCAAATTCAAGAGCTTATGTCACCAACTAAGTGAAAAAAAAAAAAAAAGGTTCATCTGAAATCTCTTTAGGCTTCTGCAAATAAAGAGAATGGTGCATTGTTCTGTGTAAGAAGGGTCTTGATGTCCCTCATTCTGCCCATAGAAAATGTATTTTTAGGTCAGATCTCTGTCAAGGAGTATCTACACCCATCAGAAATGAGATGTTTGAGTAGCCCTCCTATTGATGAGAGAGAGTTAGAGATGACACCTTGCTCAGATTGGAGATAGACACAACACCTCAGAAATAAGCAAATATGTGGGCAAAGCATTCCCAGATTATCAATTAATCAACACCAGATCCTACAAAGCATAGTGCAGAATGCCAACCCCTTAAGAATGAAATGGCTAAAGAATGTGTTTATGTGGGAAATTGGAACAATTACAAAGAGACTCTGAGCATTGTCTGGTAGTTTAAAGGCTCTGATTTAAAAAGAGAATTCTCCCAGGGCAGAACAGAGACAAAAATGAGGAAGCAGGACACAGGCGGGCTCATAGGAAAGGGTTAACAGCATGTAGACAACGTAAGAAAGTAAATTCTGGCTGCACGTGAGCAGAGATTATTCACTTAGTCATACTCAGTGAAGAGTTTTCAGCAATATCCCTTCTTTGGGGAGGGGATATAGGCAGATCAAACCAGCAGCACTGTATCCTTCTATGACATACTGGACATAATTTTATTTATCATGATTTTTCAGCAAAGCATACACATTTGTCATCCCATGCTGTGCCACATCCATACTTTTCTTTTCAAACCCAAGATCAACCATTTCATTCAGCCTTATGTTATAGTTAGAAATATAGCTGAAAGGGGCCAAAATAATACTGTGGTGAGACTTTATAGATCATGGTTTATCAGCTATCCATAGATGGATTTTTATAGATATTCACTAGTAGAATAACACTTCTTACAGAATGCTGGTTTAATTTCCACTTCCGTCCATATGATGGCTTATATTTCCTAAGAAAACCCACTACCACAAAACATCTGGAAACATGGGTCATTTCCTTCAAATCATGTTAAATGCATATCTGAGTTCACCAAAAAGAGTAAGCAAAAGCTCTAGAGGCCAAATATCATAAAGAAACCTAAAACCAAAGCAGTGAGTCACCTGAGATTTTTACCACATTGAACACATCTACTCTTCATCAGTATTGAAATTGGCTTGTGTTTTAATGACCAAATAAGGACAGGAGATAAGACCTGTGCCCATATGTTGGCATTATAATGCAGTGCCCTTGTATGTCAGAGACTTTTAAAAAACAAAATTTCAGAGAAAGAGTAAGTTTAAAAAAAGAAAAAAAATCAAAGCTCTAGCATTTAATAGTAATAAGATAGCTTGTCAATTCCAGTCTATATTCCAGGGTTAAAAATAAGCTTAAAAATCACCTCTAAAACCAAGAATATGGAACTGTAGGGCTTCATCATGGTCTAGAAACTAAGTTAATATTTCAACATAAAAAGTGGTACCTGATCTGTGACAATACCTAGGGCATCTAAAGCAAAACAAATGCAATACCTTCCTGAAGGGACATGTCTTCATTCCTGTCAATCTGGACCAGACAGAATTTCTGTATAAAAATCCCAGTGTAAATGATCTAAACATCCAAAATTGCAAAATGGCTAGAGAATCAATTTACCATAAGCAAAAGTTATGGCAAAATTATTAGGTTGTCAGGAAAGTCATGATGTATTTTTCTATGTAAAAATATGTGTCATGACCTTCTCAACAATCCAATAGAACTCTAGGAATATCATATAATATTTAATACAGAATAAAAATAAATAGTGAAATTAAATATGAGAGAAAAGTAAGATCTTTAGAAAGATAAAAATACAATTTTTTAAAAAAATTATTCATCTCTTATCAGAAAGATTTCTTTGAAAGAAAAATGGACCAGCCCATGGTGTAGTAGTTAAGGTGGCTGGATCCCATGTGACTTACTGTGTGGTTCAAGCTCCAAACCTGGCAGATTAAAAAACACCAGGCGCATGTACAAGCATGCCTAAAATCCTGGGAGGAGAGAGGATGGAAGAGAAGGGATTGCAGCGTGACCATTCCCCCAGGTGGTGCTTTCTCACTTGGGCATGATAATTATGATGACTAGATCCCACATGACCAATCTCATGGCTTAAGTCTCAAATCTTGTGGCCTAAGAAATACACGAGGCATGTGTACATGCATGCCCAAAATTCTAAAAGGAGAAAAGGAGAAGGAATTGTGACATGACCTTCCCTTATTGGGGGTACTTCCTCACTTTCCCTCTCTGTCTCTCTCTAATGAATACATGGCACCTTCTGGCAAACTAAATTAAAAAAAAAAGAATATAGAATTTTGTTAGTTAAAAATATGGTCGCATGGGACCAGCAGTTAGCGTAATGGCTATGTCGCTGGACTTCCATGTAGTCAACTGCGGTTCGAGTTCCGGACCTGGTGGCTTAAACTCATGCCAGGCACATGTGCGTGCGTGCCCAAGATCCCAAGAGGAGAACGGAGGAGAAGGGATTGCGGCATGGCCATCCCCCATGGGGGGTGATTTCTTGCTTTCTGTCTCTCTGTCTTTCTGGCAAGTGCACATGCTCTATAAATAACAAATATATATATATATATATATTCACATAACTTAAGACTCAGAAAATGTTTTCAAATAGCAAAGAAGATGTGTTTAAAGGGATAATTAAATATTGAAATAAACATGGAAAAAATAGATTAGAACTCACTGAGAAAATAAAATAAAAAATAAAACACAAAAGAGAGGCTAGGAAACATGGAAGGGGAAATGATTTGGGCTAGTCTTAAAGGGAAAAGAATAGGGGATTAGCAGATGATTCTGACTGAGAATTTCCCAGAATTGATGAAAAATGTGACTTTCAAATTCAGGAATACCAAATAAGAAGAAGAAGAGGAAGGAGAAGGAGAAGAAGAAGAAATTTACAAATTTACACCCAGAATTTTTTTTAAATCTTGAAAGTGATCAAAGATTATAGACTCTTACATTAAGTTTCCAATCTATCTTGAGTTCATTTTTGTATATCGTGTGAGGCAGGATCTAATAACCTTTTTAATCTTCTCTTCATACAAAGTACACATTCACTGCCACCATAAAAAGATGTCCTATTAGTGGCTATAGTCCTATTGGATGACTGTTTTCATTTCTAATTTCAAGGCAACCTATAATCCTCTGTATCAAATTTTGATATAGCTCCTCATGGTTCAGTGACCCATGAATTAAAAGCACTAATTATCTATACTCTCAACATGCAAAATACACCTGTGGAGTTAGGTTAGGATAAGTGCAATGAAAACTCTACTTAGAAAAGGGAAGGGGACCATCAGTTAGCATAATGGCTATGTCGCTGAACTCTCATGTAGCTGACCATAGTTCGAGTCCCAGACCCAGTGGCTTAAACTCATGCCAGGCACATGTGTATGCGTGCCTAAGATCCTGAGAGGAGAATGGAGGAGAAGGGACTGTGGTGTGGCCATCCCTCCAAGGGGTGATTTCTTGCTTTCTATTTATCTGTCTCTCTCTGTCTTTCTGGCGAGCGTATGCGCCCAATAGCAAAAACCTCTCCAAAAAAAAAAAGAAAAGAAAAGAAGAGAAAAGAAAAGAAAAGGGAAGGATGATGGGAGCCAGCAGGTGGTGTGGCTGGGGCAATTGGTTCCCACATGCCAACTGCATGGTTTGAGTCCCAGACCCAGCTTAAAAATAATGCTGACATGATACATGCATGCTCAAAGTCCCAACAAGAGAATGGAGGAGAGGGGCTTGTGGTGCAGTTATTCCCCCTGGAGAGTGATTTCTTGCTTTCTCACTCTCCCTGTCTTTCCTTCTCTGTCTCTCTCCAGTGTACAACATACCCTATAGGGATCTAAAAGAAGAAGAGGAGGAGGAGGAAGAAGAAGAAGAAGAAAAATGAGCAACATCCAGAACCTATTGGTCCTGAAATCCTGCTAGACAGTTTTATGAAAATTCTATACCTTGAGGTGGGGAATGGAGGAGAATGGAAGCTCCTTGATGTGACTCTTTTCTGTGTGTTTAGAGGAATTTCCTTGTGACTTGTTTCCCTTGATCCCTTAGCTCCTGCCTCTGAGAAGTTGTTCCATGACCACAATTCTTCATAGCAATATCGAAAGTGAGAAAGTCCCTACTTGGTAGTTACATAGTTTTCACAACAATGAATACAACTTTTATGAAGAAAATCACAAGACTTTACTGCTAAATACTATAAAGGAATTTTTTTAATGGAGAAATATGGTACAGATGTCGAATCTCCCTGACTGGGTAAACTGAGAGGTAGATTCAATACAATTCTAATCAAAATCCCAGCACATTTTTCTCTGTATATGTATAATTGAAATTTGATAAGGCAATTGTAAAATGTATATGAAAAATTAAAGGAAAAACAAAACAAAACAAAAAACCTCTTGAAAAATAAAAACAAGGGAAAAGGATTCGTCTTATTAGATATTAAACTTTTAAAAATATAGGCACCAACATGTGGCACACTTAAGGCAGCTGAATTCCACATGACTGACTGAAGCGGTTCAAGTCCTGATCCCTGTGGCTTGTACAGTACACCCTGGGCACATGTACATGGATCCCAAAATCCCAAAAGAAGAATGAAGGAGAAGGGATTGGTCATCCCCAGAGGAGTGTTTTCTCACTTTCTCTCTGTATCTCTCTCTAATGAGAGCACACATTCTATAATGAACAAACAAAGTAGTATTCATAAAGATAGAGATAAAAGACTAATGAAATTGACCAATAAGTAGAATAGAAATCCTAGAAGGAACTCTACTCATACATGGTTTAGAGTTGGCTCTATGGATTAGTGGGGAATAGGTGTCGGGTTTTAAAATACTGGTTATCCATTATGAAAACAAAAATTAACTCTACATATCTTACCAAAAAGAAGAATGAAGACAGATTTCAGGTAGATTGCTAAATGTTAAAGATAAAAGTATAAAATGTTGGGGGAAAAATATAAGAAAGTATCTCTATTGCTTTGAAATAGGGAGTTAATTTCTTATTATAATGCAAAGGCATAATATATGATAAAAAGACTTATAAACTTGACTGCACTAAATTTCATAGGGCACAGGTGCTTGCCCAAGAGAGACAGAGACAGTAAAAGAGAAAGTGAGAAATAACCCCTCCCCCAGGGAGGATGGACATGCCACACCCCCTTCTCCTCCATTCTCCTCCTAGGATCTTGGGCACACACGCACACATGCATCCTGTGTGATTTTCAAGCCACCAGGTCTAGGACTTAAACCATGATTGGCCACGTGGGAGTCCAGCGATGTAACCACTATGCCTTGTGCTGGCCCCAGAATATATCTTAAAACCTTTATTTTGGGGGATAAGAGACCAAGACAGTAAATATTCCCACTTCAAATCTCTCTGAGGCTCGCCGGGCGCGTGTGCGTGCGTGCCCAAGATCCCGAGAGGAGAATGGAGGAGAAGGGATTGCGGCGTGACCATCCCCCCTGGGGGGTGATTTCTCGCACACGCACACGCGCCCAGCGTGAGTTTTAAGTCACCGGGTCCGGGACACGAACCGCGGTCGACTACGTGGGAGTCCAGCGACAAAGCCATTACGCTAACTGCTGGTTCCCAAAACCTTTATTATTTTTTTAGAGATATTTTTGCTATAGGGCGCATACACTTGCCAGAGAGATAGAAAGACAAAAGTGAGAAATCACCCCCCAGGGTGGATGGATATACTGCAATCCCTTCTCCTCCATTCTTCTCTTGGGATTTTGGGCACACATGTGCATGTGCCCAACATAAGTTTTAAGATACCAGGTCCTAAATTAAAGCCATGTTCGACTATATTGGAGTCCAGCAATGTAACCATTAGACCATCTGCCAGTCCACAAGCTCTTAAAATTCAATAAGTAAAAGTCAAACAATTCAATAGAAAAAATAGACAAAAGATTTGAGAGAGGCATATCACTATAGAAATCTGAATGCCCACTAAACATATGAAAAAATGCTCAAACACTTGAGATCTGGAACAAACACAAACTATAGTAAAATACCATTTTATAGTCACCAGACTGGCAAAAGTTTAAAAGTCTAAAGAGATCAGTTAACAAGGATATGGAGATTTAAATTAGTACCACTGCTATAGAAAACACTTTGAAAATACCTAATAAAATTGAAAGTGAGCGTTCTGTGACCTATAAATTCCCCTTTTGTATATTCTAGAGAAATTCTTATACACAGATTCAAGATGTTCACAGAAGCCCTATGGTAATAGAAAAAAAAAAACCAACAACAACAAAAAACAAACAAACAGAAGAAGGAGTAGCCCAAATATCTATTAAAAGTATAAAATGAGGGGGGGCAAGCAGGGGGCATGGGGGTTAAGGTGTTGGATTCCCACATGAGAGACCACAGTACAAGTGGCTTGAGGATCACACCAGATGCATATGTGTGTGTTCAAGATCCCGAGAGGAGAATGGAGGAGAAGGGATTGAGGCGTGGCCATCCCCCCTGGGGGGTGATTTCTTGCTTTCTGTCTCTCTGTCTCTCTCTTGTCTGTCTGGCGACTGCATGCGCCCTATAGCAAAAATCTCTCAAAAAAAAAAAAAAAGTATAAAATGAGTGGGGGCAAGCAGGTGGCATGGTGGTTAAGGTGTTGGATTCCCACATGAGAGACCACAGTACAAGTGGCTTGAAAATCACACCAGATGCATATGTGTGTGTTCAAGGTCCTGAGAGAAGAATGAAGGAGAAGGAATTGCAGCATGGCCATCCCCCCTGGGGAGGGGGTGACCTCACTTTCCTTCTCACTGTCTCTCTCCTCTCTTTCTAAAAGTGCACAATTCCTATGGCAGAAACAAACAAACAAACAAAAAGTAGAATGGATACATCAAGTAGCATGGATATATCACTATATATATACATAATGAAATTTAATGAATTGCCAGCACCTGCAATGTAAAAGATAAATCTCAAGAGCGTAGCATTAAATGAAAAGAGCAAAATGAAGAATATTTACTGTATAGTTGCATTTCCATGAACTTCAAAAACATGTAAAACTAAGCAATATCTTATTAAGGGATATAAACGTATGTGGGAAGATGTAAGTAAAGCAATGAAATGGCAAGTGAACCATCAGAACAATGGGAGCCTCTAAGTGGGAAGAAGCCTGCAGGATTTCAATAGGAATCATGAACTTCCTTTGAGGAATCTGGCACTGGGATGCAAGCATATTCTTTCTCTTTTGTGGCTATTTTATTTAGGTATTCATATGTTGATACATATAATATTTCTTTTTATCTCATCTGTATGACATAAAACTTCCCCCACCAAAATGAAGAGCAAATGCAAAAACCACCAAAGTACCCCCCAGTAGTAAGATAAAGCATTACTAATACTTGAACTTCATCCTTTATATGCAAAATGTTTTATGATTTTAACCAGAATGTATCTTTATGCGTATTTCTCAATACTGATTTTTGCCAGGAACACTGAATTTTCTGGCTTCTCCATTTTAAATCATTTTCAAAATTTGGAAGGAGGAAGGGAGTAGTGGTAAACTTATCCATAATGAGCTACTGCAAATTGTGCTCCTCTGTTTCCTCTTCTATCCTTAGCCTGCATATCCTTATATCTTTTTTAATTTTACAGATAAAAAAGTCTTCCAAATAAAAGTTAATGGCAGGGATAGAGAAGTAAGACCCAAGGAGAGCATAACAATATGTTTGGATGTGAAAATGAAACTGTTGGTGTCTCTTAACAATCTGTCAATAAGACGATGCTAATAAAGAATTATATCAAGCCACCTCCTGCTCTAAGTCAAATCCTGAATTACATGCTCCATTCTTAGAATGTTTCTGGTGTTAGGAGTTAGACAGAATTCTTCTATGAGCGTACCTGTTCTTTTTCAGAATTTTCCCTGATGAAATAAATGTCGTGCCCGTTGATGTCTTGAGCACTTATGATCTCATAGCTGAAATTGCTCTGTGATCTTCCCAGCTGACGGGATGAAGAGATGCTACCCAGTGTAGGGGGCATGTATGGGCTTTGCAGCAGCCTGAGGGTGGCCATCCCACTCTTCCATGTAGATCTGTGCGGTATTGGGAACCTGGTACAACCTGTCCTTGCCTCCATTTTCCTATTTAAAAATGAGAGAGATTTTCATAAGTTAAGTGAGTCAATATATATCCCAAATATCCAGCACATAGTAGGTGTTCCAAGTAAGTTAATTGCCTTCCCCAGGCATTCTTTTCCACTGGCAAATAAAGGGCTATCTCCCAATGTTCAGAACATCTGATAGAACTGACCAAAAGCTAGGATCTGGAAAAAAATTTAAAAATTTGAGGGAGGTTTCTGGGTTTTTTTGTTTGTTTGTTTGGTTGGTTGTTTTCTTTTTTGTTTGTTTGTTTGTTTGTTTGTTTGTTTTTGCTATTGGGTGTGTGTGGCTCACCAGAGAGACAGAGGGAATTGAAGAGAGAGAGATTGAGGAATTGAGAAATCACTCCGTAGGGAAAAGACATGTCATGATCCCTTCTCTTCCATCCTCCTCTCAGCATTTTTGGCAAGCACACACAGATGCCCAGCTTGAGTTTCAAGCCATTGGGTCCAGAACTCCAACCACCATCAGCCATGTGGGAGTCCAACACCTTAACCACTTCCCCCCCAGCTTCTCAATCTGAAATTATTAAAGAAGGCTAATCAATTGAGCAAGGATGTCTAGATTTTGATTCTCACTGCCTATGATTATTTTATGTTCTCAAAATGCTTTGTGAGCATTGAGAGAGCAGTTTTCTATTAAATGAGCATCACACAACAAGTAACTTTATATTTACTCTAAAATTCTTGTGAGAAGCTAGAATTAAATCTGAACATGACCAAGATCATAAATAAATGAGTGAGGAAACAAAACTACTAGAAACAAATGTGATATTCTACAAGTTAATGAATTTTATTTTATTTCCTTTACCTACACATTTTAAGAACTATTTAAAAGATGTGTGTGTTTTAAAATTTTGTGCTATTAAATATAGATAACAATCTGGAAAACAAAGAACTCTCCTTTTGTTAAATTTGTGTTGCTAAATATAGATAACTTTTTGACAAACTAGGAACCCAAAAACGATTAAAAGCCTAGTTTCAAGAGGCTTTATCATAATTCAGTTGGTGTTTATTCATGTCTCCTGAATTCATGGCTTCGCATTGTCTCTGCAGAATATTAAATAATATGAAAATATTAACTCTTGCCCTCTAAGGGTTTACATTCTAGAAGATCTCATTCATTTGGGAGAAAATAATTCTTTCATTTTGAAACAGTAGGCAGATGGTTTAATCCATTGGGTTTCATTTCAAACAAACAAACAGAAACATTTTTTGAGGTGTAGAAAATCTAAAAGAAACAGATAAAAAATGTGTCAAGAGTTTTACATATAATTTGGTCTTACAGAAACAGTCAGTGTTAATTGTCGAGTATTATTTTACTCTAAATGATCAGTTTCGTGTTCTTCTCTAGTTTCTGAAAGACTGAATTCCACAGAATTCGACAAGTAGTTTTCCAATACCTACAACGTCCCTAGCTGTTACACAGAAATATCATCTTTATAGATTAATTTAATATTTATTAAACACCCACCATGTGTGAGAAACAACTCGAAATGCTGAGACAAGAGACTTGAAATGCAGACTACCTGCCTATTCATTTCATCCTAGCGATGTTGAGTTGTTTCCTAAATGTCATAAGATGAATGAAGATGCAGGAAACCTCAGTATGTGCTGTGTGCAGTGCCTTTTCTTCACAATGAAAATTACTGAGATGATGGCAGGATGGCTACTATGTGCATAGGAAAGCCTGTAACATGTATGTCACTGGTCTCCATAGTCATTTGTAGGCAGCCATGACCTAGAGATGGAGATCAATACCACCGCCAAATTCGACCTGTTAAGTTTAGTTTCTAAGCACAACTAAATCTCACAGAAGTTAGAGTTTTAGGTTAAGTGATATTTCCTGTATTTAGAAATGACAATAAATATTAAGTTCAATGAAATAATAACAAATAATGCCCCTTAAAAGACCGAGTCTAAAGCAGTAGTAAAATGCAACTCCATGTGAGGCTGACCCTCATGGGAAGGTTCTGGGTTTGTATCCAAAGACCACCCTAAGTACCCCAAGGGTACATATGCCCATAATCCAGGGGCTGGTCAAAGCTGGAGATAGACTGCAGTGTTAAGAATCTGTTGAGGGTGCTCTCGCTCTCTCTATCACTCTCTCACTCTTGAAAAAAATATACTTAAAAATAAATAGAGAGGGACCAGCAGTTGGCATAATGGCTATGTCGCTGGACTTCCATGTAGTCGACCGCAGTTTGGGTCCCTGACCCGGTGTCTTAAACTCACACCAGGCGCATGTGCATGCATGCTCAGGATTCCAAGTGGAGAATGGAGGAGAAGGGATTGCAGCGTGGCCATCCCCCCCAAGGGGTGATTTCTCGCTTTCTGTCTCTTTGTCTCTCTCTGTCTTTCTGGCGAGCACATGCATCCTATAGCAAAAACCTCTCCAAAATGAAAGAAAGAAAGAGAGAGAGAAAAAGAAAGGACAAGAAAGAGAGAGAGAGAGAGAAAGAAGAAAGAAAGAAAGAAAGAAAGAAAGAAAGAAAGAAAGAAAGAAAGAAAGAAAGAAAGAAAGAAAGAAAGAAAGAAAAAGGAAGGAAGGAAGGAAGGAAGGAAGGAAGGAAGGGGGGGAAAGGAAAGGAAGGAAGGAAGAGAGAGAAAGAAAAAGAAAGAAAGAAAGAAAGAAAGAAAGAAAGAAAGAAAGAAAGAAAGAAAGAAAGAAAGAAAGGAAAAGAAAAGAAAAGAAAAGAAAAGAAAAGAAAAGAAAAGAAAAGAAAAGAAAAGAAAAGAAAAGAAAAGAAAAGAAAAGAAAAGAAAAGAAAAGAAAAGAAAAGAAAAGAAAAGAAAAGAAAAGAAAAGAAAAGAAAAGAAAAGAAAAGAAAAGAAAAGAAAAGAAAAGAAAAGAAAAGAAAAGAAAAGAAAAGAAAAGAAAGAGATACCTTGAAAAATAACTTCCTGAGAAATATCCCACCACTTCTATGGCCCATCTCTGATCAAGTTTACCCACTCAGGCAGGGGGAACTTTTGAAAATGTAAGTCTACTGACATCTCTTGCCTGCATAATATGCCAAGATCCCTCATATGGAGATGTAGTCATTGTATAAATCACCTGCAGATCCGAGGGCTCAAATATCAGTCTTTCTCCAGATCATCAGTCTCCCCAGAAGTCTGAGCACATCCTCCACTCCAGACCCTCTCATGCTCTGGTCCCTTCTCAGGCCACATGCCTATGCTGTCCCTCTCTTTCTCTTCCCCTGACCCTATACTTGGCTAATAGCAAGTGATCTTAGAGATCTCAGCTTACATCTCAATTCCTGAGGGAAGCCTTCTGTCCCCAAACTAGATGAGGTCACCCTTTTATTTGCTCCCATGGCCCTAGTTTTAATTCTTTATAGCATTTTTCACACTGTGACTATGTAGTTGTTGTTATTATTATTATTGTTGTTGTTATTATTATATTTTTGCCATAGGGCATATATGATCTCCAGAGATAGAGAGAGAGGGAAAGTTAGATATCACCCCAGGGAGATGACCATGCTGTAACCCCTTGTCCTTCATTTCCTGTCAGGATTTTGAACACACAAGCCTCCTTACCTTAATGTCTTATTCTTGACTGAATCATGAGGGCCATGAAAACGAGAACCAGTTTTGCTATACAGACTAGATCCAAGTTTTGCCTTTTTTTACAACTACATCCCTGGTACATAGGAATAAATTAAGTGGTGCCTGGTACATAAGAATAAATATTTAATGTATGCATAAATTAGTGAATGAATAAACAAATGAATGTATCAATTTCCCACATTTAGTCAGAAGTAGATTGAAGGGACTCATTATAAGCCTATCCTCGAGCTTGATCTATCATTTGCTGCCATCCCAGAGTCACTCATCTGATGGTTTTGTAGTCAAAGTAGGCTTTTCATCAGCAAGTGAAAATTGAGGACAGCTTTGTAATCCTATCACTTAGCATGTTGCCTGGCACATAATAAGGGTTTTATAAATGTTGGTGGATGATGGATGAATGATAGATCATGAAAGAAACCAAGTTGGGTAATGAGTCTTATCTACAGTTAAGTTTACTTGGCTCAATTGTGTGGTGCCACAGTAAAATGCAATGCCCTGCCTTGACCCACATGGCTGAATACATTTTCTGGGGGTGGGGGTGCCCGTGGATTAGAAATAAACATAAAAATAAACACACAAAGACATACAAATAGAGAAATGTGGGGATCATGTGGGCCTGACTCCTCAGATGGAGGAAGCCAGGAACCCAAACTGTTCCCAGGTTTATTCTTTTAAAGGGCAGAAAAATGGGGGAAGAAGAAGTGGAATGCAAAGCCAGTTTTTTTTCAGATGTTAATTGGCTGAAGATGCAAAGACACCTGGCACCATGTAGTCCTATTTAGGTTTTCTCCAATCTTTTGGGGACAATTCTGATGAACACATGAGGCTTACTTTAACTCTTTACTGCTTTACAGTTTTGAAAATGCCAAGGCAGCTAGCATATTCATGTGTTAATAGCATTCATTGCTTTGTAAATGACTGCTCATGACACCACATTTCCACATGTGTCTAAAGGTCACCATGTTTTCTCAAAATGGCTGCCCTCTACAGTGCCCTGCAAAATGGCTGACCTCAGGTTTGAATCCCCAGGTTAGTCTGAAAATATTCCAGGTGTTCACTTGGAAGGTCCAGATCCAGCAGAGCTTGAGGGCTGGAGAAAATAGATTGCAGTGAGATGAGATCCTGTCAAGGATTCTCTCTCCCCCTCATAAAAATGTGCTTGTTCATTTGCATAAGCATAATCTTCATTCTTATCAAATGAGCTAAAAAAATTCATACAGGTCTGAAAAAGAATAGAGAAGAGCATAAATGATAGAGAGAATAAAATCTTCCTGTTCCTCTGAGCTCTTAAATTGTGTTATCTTAATACATATCAGGCATTTATATACTGAATGGTTAGTTAACTTTATATGTGTGTAGTTTATTACCCTGACGACAATATAAGCCTCTTAAGATCTAAGAACACATCTTATATTTCCCTATATATTCTCCTCAATTTTTAGAGCAACTAGCACAACACCTAGCATGTAAGAGGTACTCAGTAAACACAGAATGCAACATGACATGGTGTTGCTATATTCAGTTGAAAGCTGAGTAGTCAATTTATTCTTCTTTTTTTTTTTTGAGAGGTTTTTGCTATAGGGCGCGTGCCCTCGCCAGACAGACAGAGAGAGACAGAGAGACAGAAAGCAGGAAATCACCCCCCAGGGGGGGGTGGCCATGCCACAATCCCTTCTCCTCCATTCTCCTCTCGGGATCTTAGGCACACACGCACACGCGCCCAGCGTGAGTTTAAGCCACTGGGTCCGGGACTCGAACCGCAGTCGACTACGTGGGAGTCCAGCGGCATAGCCATTACGCTAACTGCTGGTCCCGTCAATTTATTCTTGAGTGCAATACATGAATGCTAGTGTCATCTCCTTGAGCCTTATCCAGCCTTATTACTGAGGTTCCAGAATTCAATTGTCAAAATGATACTGTTACATAAATTGCAAACATGGGCATGAAGATCAATACAAAAAGATGGAAGTTGTCAACTCAGAGCTCAATTTCCTAAAATTCTAAGCTGGTTGTAATGACTTTCCTGTTAATCATTAACATACTAATTAAATAAAAATTCATTTATTCCCACCTTTCAGGTTAAATGGGCTTTTGCCTGGTGTTTCCTCCTCCACTACAGTCTCTTTTAAACATGTAATCAAAATCTTATAAAACTCAGAAAATGTATTGACCAATACTACACAGTTAAATGCCATCTAAGGAAAAGTAAATTGCTTTGCTGAGCTTTCTGGTTTCTTCTTCCGTGAGTCTGGTATGAACAATTAGCCCAATCTATAACGTTCATCTTCCGGAAACAAAACCACAGAACTCTCCACTATCAGGAGTGAGGGGCTCAAAGTTCTGTCCTCAACTCTTCTCCTCAAACTAAGATCCTGTTATTCTTGAGATTTATTGCTTACTAGGCTACCCAATTATCAAAGAAGAAAATGTAATAAGCAGATTTAAGATAACCTTGTGCAAAAGTGCTATGTCTAGAGCACAATGTTAGTTTAATTTGGTTATCTCATAATGTAGTATCCTATGTTATTGAATTCAATAAAATGAAATGTTTATATTCTTGATTTGATTATTATACACTGTGTGCAAATTTTGAAAAAATCTTACTGTACCTCACAAAGATGTACATCGATGATATATAAACCAGAAATCACAATTTTAAAATATAATAAATAAATAAATGTGGTTATCTCACAGAAAATATTGCAATGAAGGGCCAGCTAAGTGACATGGTGGTAAAGATGGCTGAATCCCACACAGCTAATAGTGTAATTTGAGTCCTGCAATAGGCAGTTCATGAGTCAGGTGTGTGTGCGTGCATACCCAAAATCTCGAGAGGAGATTCCCCCCAAGAATATAGCAATGAAGGAAAAAGGCAGAAATAAAATTGCCTTACACATATACACAGAAGGAGCAACTGCAAAACAGTTCTGAAGATAAAAACAAAATATAACGTATCCTAAATAGGATAACTATCACTAAATTGACACAAAAGAGCATTGAGAATGAAAACATAACCATTTAGCAAATGTCTTATAGCTTACTGTCTTGGTCCATGTCCTGTTGCTTAGAGTATCTGAGACGGGATAATTTGTAAAGAATAAGAATTGATTTCTTAACATTTTGAAGGCTTAGAAGTTCAGGATTTGGCAGCCATGTCTGGTCGGTGCCATATGGGGCTTCACTTCATGGTGAAAAAGTGGAAGACAAACAGACTCAAGCACAAGGGAGAAAGACATGAGAAGTAGCCTCATTTTATAACAGTCTGCTCTCAGGGTATTAATGCCATCTTGCAAGCATGAGAACTTAGTGCCATGAGAAGGACACCAATCCACCAACAATGACAGCACCCCCATGATCCAAATGCTTCCCATTAAGCCCTACCTCACAGAGGTCCCATCTCCCAATGTTCCCTCACTTGGACCAAACTTCGGCAGAGTTTTGATGGGGACAAACCATATTCACATCATAGCATTCATCTAGCATTCACCTAGCATTCACAAAGCAGACACCATAAGGAAAAATCCATGAGTACATAAAAGCCTGGCATTTAAAAGAGAAAAAGGAGGGAACCAGCAGTTAGCATAATGGCTATGTCGCTGGATTCCCACTTAGTCAACCGCGGTTCGTGTCCTGGATCTGGTGGCTTAAAACTCACGCCGGGCGTGTGTGCGTGCGTGCCCAAGATCCCGAGAGGAGAATGGAGGAGAAGGGATTGTGGCATGACCATCCCCCCTGGGGGGTGATTTCTCGCTTTCTGTCTCTATGTCTCTCTCTGTCTGTCTGGCGAGCGCACGCACCCTACAGTGAAAATCTCTCCAAAAAAAAAAAGAAAAGAAAAGAAAAAGGAAAGTGAAAATAAAATAAGAATATTCACCAATACTGCATTCTTTCAGGAAACTAATATGTTTATTATTAGAGAATATTAATGTATTAATGATACACAAATACTTCCAGTTTTATAATCATACTTTGTAGTTCTAGAATTTCTAGTTTATTCTCTTCTAAATTGCAATATCACCTTTATAGTTTCCAATTTATCAATGAAACATTTAAGCCTTAGTTTTATCTCCATTAAGCATAATAAACACCATTTATGACAGTTCTACTATCCAGATGACCCATGAAATGATGATCTGTTCCTGTGGTGTGTTGCTTACGTTAGTTCTTATTCATGTTTTGTCTCTGCATACATGGTTATCTTTAATTGTGTAAGGGACATACATCAGAGCTGAAAAAAATACATAGTAATCATTTGAGGCTACGGATAATCTTCCAAAAGGGGATTTTCATTTGCCTCTGCCAGGATCCCAAGCACTAGGAATCTATAATCTATTTGATTAACCAAGCTTGAAGTTTTGAAGACTCCAAGTGACTTGAAGCCTGGCTGAAGTCCATCCAAGGGTTAGTTCATGTCTGGTTCACTCTTGCTCCTAGGGTGCAGACCTTTGGTACTCCATTCTTACTCTGAGTGTTACCACAGACTTCTCACTCTTGGGACCACTGGTCTCCCACTCTGAACCTTCTGTAGACTGAGGCTATCACAAGCACTGCTCAGACTCTAAGCCACCTGTTCTGGGCTGGCTAATGCCCCTCCAAGCCAGAGTCATCCAAAATGCCAGCCTCATGTTTCTGGATTTCTGTCTTCTTTCAGGTTTTGCCAAGGTAATTCTTTACTATATTGTAATTTCTTAGATGGTTTTACAAAGATTTTAAAGTATTTTTTATCAGTTTTTTGGACCAATTTCTATAGGAACATTGTCAATACCTAGTCAATTAATAAAGGGAACAGAAGTCTAGCACACTTCAAGTTTAAACACCCACTGAAAAAAATCAAATGAAATAACAAGGAGTCAACACATATAATTTTTTTAGGTTATCTATTGAACAACTAATACATGTCACAGTTTTATTTACTTATATCTAATTTCAGAAGAAATTATTCAATGGGTTTCATACAAATTTAAGGATTATTTCATTCAAACCTATATTAAAACATAAATAAATATATCTTTACATAATAAATATATCAGTCACTCAACAAATCTTAATGAGCCAGTGAACTTTTATATGCTTAGGATACATCAGTGAAGGAAACAAATAGTTCCTTGTCTTTACGATGCTTATATTATAGTAGCAAGATAGAGACAACTAAAACATTAAACATTTTTTAAAAAGCATATGGCATTTTATGTATCAATATTTGGGTCATTGGGAAAGTCATGGCACATTTTGCATAGGAAAAGTACGTCATGACTTTTCCAACAACCCAATATATTAGAAGGTAGTAAATATAAAAAACAGTAGAGCTGAGTCAGAGATTAGGAGGCTGGGGGGGAGGTATACAATTTTTCGTGCAGAGGCCAAAGTAGGCATCATTGAAAAGATGAAAATTAAGCAGACCTGAAGGTGGTGAGACAATTACCCATATGGGAATCTGGGAGCAGAGGGAATAGCCAGTGGGAAAAGCCCAAGGTGTAATTGTGTCCATCTTGATTATGGGACATCTGGGAAGCCATATGGCTTCAGAGGACTGAGAAATAGGACAGGAAAGGATGAGTGAGAGAGATAATGGGAGAAGGGGAAAGGGTTCTCTGTGGCCTTAAGGGCCACTTTAAGAACTTCTGCTTTCACCCTGAGTTTAATGGGAAGCATTGCACTGAAGAAAGAAGGAAATTGATCATTCTTGCTAGAGCATTCAATATACAGTGTATTCTAGATGGGAAAATTCATTTTGTATGCTGTAATGCTATACAGTAAATGAATGTAAAATAAAGAAAGAAAAATAAAAAGAATACGTGGAAGGAGAAAGAAAATAATAGTCAGAAAAATGGAAAACCAGATAGGAGCCCATTGCAGTAACAAATTACAATTTCAACATGTCTTCGATGTAGTTTCAAGGTAGAATCAATGAGAATTTGAGAGATTACATTTGAAACATAGAAAAAGAGAGGATGCAAGATTAAGGCAAATTTGAATAAGTCAGCTAGACAAATGGAGATATACACCCCAGTTAGATATTCCAGATGGGAGATACAGTGAAAGAGCTGAATGGAAAATATAAGCTTGGGATTCTTGAGCTAATAATTTCTATTTAAAGCCATGAGACTTGATGAGAGTTCCAAGAGAATAAAAATAGAGGGAAAAAATACCAAGGATTGAGCACTCAAACATTAAAAAGTCCCAGTGCCATTCATGTGTATTAAGTTTGAAGAGAAAAAAAGAAAAACCTGAGTGCTAGACCCGTAGTTCAGTAGATTAAGCCCTGTGTATGGGGAGCTGGACCCCACATGGCCAACCATAGTTTGAAACTCCAGTAACTTAAAAAAAATCCAGGTGCGTTAGCAGGCAGGCCTGAAATCCTGACAGAATGGAGAAATGGAGGAAAAGGGATTGCTGCATGATTGTGCCCCATTGAAGAAAGGGGTGCTCTTTCACTCCTTTTTTTTTTTTTTCTCTCTTTCTCTGGTGACTACACATGCCCTCTGACAAAAAAGAAAAAGAAAACAAGAAAGAAAGAAGAGGTGAAGCTGAATGAACAATAATAAGAGGACAAATGGAGAACAGGGCAGAATATAAGTATGAAATCAGGAAAACACAAGAAATATGGCCAGTCATTATTCACCTTCCTATTCACCCCTTCCCAGATACTGACTCCACACACATATAAAGACAGCCCTGTTTGAAAGTGTGATAAGGCTGTATTACATCTCCATCATCACTCTGCTTCTATTTCTCTCTCTCTCTTCCTTCCAGTGACACCAAACCTTCAACTCTGGCAGACACCCAGTGTCCTCAAACTGCCCACTGCCTAAAATTGCTAGTGCCCTAAACTTCTAACACATTACTCCTCTCTGTCAAAACTTACTTGTTCCATGTTTTAGTACTTCACAGACTTAAACTCCACTGGAAAAAAAGTACTATTATTTAATAGTGATTCATTGTACTATTCCACTCTAAAACATTTGCTCTTAATAGCTGCTTTCAAAATTATTAAACTGATTATAGTGGGCTAAATGTTTGTCCCATGGGAATCTATATGTTGAAATCCTAACCCCCTATATAAGGAGGTGAGATCTTTGGGGAGTTAACTAGGTCATGAGAATGCAGCCCGCATGAATGAAGTGCATACCCTTATGAAAAGGACCTGAGAGAGCTCTCTTGTTCCCTTCTACCATGTGAGAAACTTGCCATTTGTAAACCAGAAAGTAGGCCCTCACAAATACTGAATCTTCCAGTAATCTTAATTTTGTATTTCCCAGTCTCCAGAACTGTGAGAAATAAATGTTTGTTGTGTAAGCCTCCCAGTCTGTTATTTTTGTCACAGCAGCCCAAATGCACTAAAACATTGACTAAAGTGAATGAGGTAGGGGTTTCAGGACACCATGGCAGTGTCATAGGGATAAAAAGAGGGATGAGTGCATTCCCACAAGAGGTTCTTCTGCTCAGAACTGTTTGTGAGGAATGCTACTGATCACCCTGGCCAGCAGAGGCTGGGCAGTATTCCTTTCTAGTATGTCTTGGGTTCATTTTAACTTGGGATTTTCTATGGGCAAAAATAAGACAACTTCACAAACACTGATTTCACTGATTAAGAAATGAAGTGCAGGGGAACCAGCAGTTAGCGTAATGGCTATGTCACTGGACTCCCACGTAGTCGACCGCGGTTCGAGTCCCGGACCCAGTGGCTTAAAACTCACACCGGGCACATGTGCGTGCGTGCCCAAGACCCCAAGAGGAGAATGGAGGAGAAGGGATTGCGGCGTGACCATCCCCCCTGGGGGGTGATTTCTCGCTTTCTGTCTCTATGTCTCTCTCTGTCTGTCTGGTGAGCGCACGCGCCCTATAGCGAAAATCTCTCCAAAAAAGAAAAAAGAAAAGAAAAGAAATGAAGTACAGATGCTGCTGTCAGTGATGGACCGCATATATGACAGGGGTCCCATAAAAAGAATATACGGTATACCATATAGACTAGATGTGCAGTAGTCTATACCATCTAAATCTGTGTAAATCACCCTATGATGTTCATACAACAAAAATCACCTAGTGACCCATTTTTCAGAACATATCCCTGGGGTAAAGAACTGCATGACTGTATAAATAGATCACTAGTTAATTTAGACATTCATTTTATATAAGTATCAGTCTGAACCATGTGAAATGACCTTTGGATGAACAAAAATAATCAAATGTGGTATTTGCCCTTTTTTTAGCGCAATTCAATAGACACATCTACATATTTCATTTAATACACATAACTATTTTGGGTTTTATTGACAAAGTCTGCCTATTTTTGTTACCATTCATGATTGCATAAATCTCAGTACCACTAGAATTATTGCTAGAGATGTGCCTCCTTAAGTGTATATGAGCTCTACAAAACACTTTCTACAAATTGCCTTCTGCCACTGGTATGGCAGAGGGCTTAGGGGTCATTATTGGCAAGAAGTCTATTCTAGGCTGATTACAGTCTGTAAAGCTCTTGCCCACACTAAGAAGGTATTCTTGCAATCTTGTTTGACCTTTTCAAGTTCATTTCATAGATGCAATTAATGTTTTGTCTCAGTATTGATTAATTTAACCTGTTGCTCTAGGTTCCCTTTTTAGTTCAGATTACAATATAAAATTTAGACTCAACTATGTAATTTTGATCCTCTGACTAAAAGGATTTTTGCAGGACCAGTAGATGGTATAGTGGTTAAGTTACATGGTCAACCACAGTTAGAGTCCCAGACCTAGTGACTTGAAAATCATGCTGGATGTGCGGGAACGTGTGTCCAAGATCCCAGAGGAAATTGAGGAGAAGGGATTGCAGTGTGGCCATCTCTCTTGGGTGGTGATTTCTTACTTTCTCTCTGTCTCGGTGTCTCTCTCTCTCTCTCCAGCAAGCACATGCACCCTAAGGCTAAAGTTAATTAATTAAAAATAAATAAAATTACTTTTGCTTTATGGGTCTTTGTTTTGGATTTTCTTGAAGGAGAGGACTTTGCCCCTTAGTAGTTCTGTGACCTCGGTCAAGTCTCTCATGAAAGACCCTGGCTAGACACTTATCATACCTGTGTCTTTTTCTTCCTGGAACCACCCAATGCCAGGCCCTCTTGAAATTAGATATCGCCTCTTACTGAGTCCTTGCCCATGAAATGAGAGCAAAATAATGTATGTTACCCCTGCACACAGCAGTTACGAACTACAACTACTCTCTCATACTCTCTCTGAACTCAGTCCCCAGCCAGGTAGAGGCTACAAGAGAGTACTCTGGAGCCCTAAGGATAGTAAATCACCAGATATTAAGAGCCTGTTTCTCAAGTGACTGTATGATCCTCTCTTGGACCCTCACTAAATTGAGAGAGAAAGAAACCTTGAGAATTGTCTTTCAAATCCATTCTTAAATTGGATTATTAGAGTTTTGTTGTTAGTGGCGGTGAGCTGTTTTAATTCCTTATATTATCTGGTATTAATACCTTGTAGGATATAGTTTACAAATTTTTCTCCATTATATAGGTTGTCACTTTACTCTATTGAGTGTTTCCTTTGCTGTGCAGAAGATTTTTAGCATGATGTATTTTCAATTGTCTATATTTTTGTGTTATTGTCCATGATTTTGAGGTCTTAATTTTAAAAATCTTTGCCTAGACCAAATTTTGAAGTATTCCTTTTATTTTTTTCTTGTAGTAATTTTATGGTAACACAAAGTAATGATGAATGTTGTATATATTGGCATGTTCGTTTTCCTGATTTGATTATTACACACTATATAGATGATTTGGAAAGCCACACTGTATCCCTCAAAAATGTACAATTGTTATATGTACTTTGTAAATTACAGAAAAAAATATTTAAAAAAATATATCCTTGATGGGACCAGCAGTTGGCATAATGGCTATGTTGATGGACTCCCATGTAGTTAACCACGGTCAGAGTCCTAGACCTGGCGGTTTAAACTCACTCCAAGCACACGTGCATGCATGCCCAAAATACAAAGAGGAAAATGGAGAAGAGATTGTGGTGTGGCTATGCCCCCTGGGGGATGATTTCTCACCTCTGTCTTTCCGGTGAGCACATGTACCCTATAGCAAAAACCTCTCCAAAAAAAATAAATAAATTATACATATATATATATATATATATATATATATACTCGCTTGTGTGCGAGACCACAGATATTCAAAT
>NW_006159773.1:1540647-1554971 GCF_000334495.1 Tupaia belangeri chinensis
CAGTATACTTTCATTTATATATATATATATATATATATATATAAAATCTTTTTTTTATTACTTTTTTAAAAATTTTCTGTAGGGCATGTGTGCTCACTAGAGAGAGAGAGAGAGAGAGAAAGCCTCCAGGTATAGGACTTGAACTGTGGTCAGCCATGTGGGAGTCCAGCACCTTAACCATCATACCACCTGCTGGTCCCAATATTTTCAAGACCCAATATCTGACCTGTGTAGTCTGGTAGCAAAGCTCATGGATACAGATAGATCTTTTCTGGCTCAGAACAGTTTTCAGTAGATAATGTTACACTTTTAAGGCATGTTATTTACTGAATATTTAAAATAATTATGTCAAATTGCTCTTGGGCATGCAAATGTAGAAAATCCTCTTTGAGATAACATCGATACAATTTATTTCCTATAATTCACATGTGTAGTGACAAACATTTTACGTACCATGCATGCTCTATAAATATGTGTTAATTGACTAAGTGGCATTTATCTTTTCAGTCTCAAGTTTCTTTTTTTCTTTTTTTCAAGTTTACTTATTTATTTCTTCTAAGAGAAACAGAGGCACAGAAAGTGAGTGAGAGAGAGGCATCCCTAGTAGTCCTCATGCCATGATCCATTCCCAGCTTCAACCAGCCAGAATCATGGGCACATGCACATATGCTCAGCAAGTACAGGGAGACCATAGTACGTGAACTCAGGACCTGCCCATGTGATCCCAGCATCATGGAGCACCACATTACTGCTATACCACCGTAACTGGCGCCAATGTCAGGTTTTCTAGTGGTTTCCTAAAATTTATGCTCACTAACTGCTTTTGTCAATGAAACATAAGTTGTCTATTTGATTAATCCCAACAGAACATGTCTATAGTTCTAATAGCAATTCCTCAACTCATAATAAGATATAGTAATCTTGAACTCACTGCAGCACTATTACTGGCAAGTATATTTAAATAATTGACATATAGGAGTCAACTTCAGAAGCAAATTGGGGTATTGATCATCACATACAATTTTAACAATTACATAAGTAGCTCTTCCTAAGAAAAAGTATTTAAAGCAAATGTTGAAGGGGAAAAATATTTTTAAAAATCTGAGTTCCAAAAAGGAATAAGAAGACTTTTCTGAGGATTATTTGGGGTTTTTTTCACTTTTTTAAAATTTACATTTAATCACATATGTTTTTACAGCATACATTTCTTTTTCCAACACAAATACCATGAATATCAGTCAAGACAAAGATATTACTACATACATTATCATCAGCAAGTAGCTTCTCATCTTTTTGTCAATTAAGCATACTTTTACTTTTTTCCCCCTTCCCCTCCCTCCAAAACTTTATTTTCACATTTTATTGATTTACAAAAGATATTAAATAAAAATATAGACAAAGCTAAAATCTAGTGACAAGGGCACTGTAATTTTCTTCTGAAACATTTTATTTTCTCTCTTCATTCCCCCTTTCTCTAAAGAGAGGTATAAACTAACTTATTTTAAAAATATAATAATTAATTAAATAAGTTTAGTCTTAGTTTGGTCTGTTATTTGCACAAAACTCCATAAGAATTCAATTTCTGATGCAAGGCAACAGATACTATCATATTATTGAACTTTTGCAAATAACCATTCTGCCACAAAATAAGAATGCTCACAAATACTTTCCAATTGCAGATGGGTTAGAGGGGGAGGAAAGTTTATGTTTCAGTTTTTTAAAAAATTAACAAATTGTAAAACCTATCAGCAACTCAAAAGAAAACAAAAATCCTTAAATCTGAAAGACAAAGCATAGAAGAAAATCAGTAATGTTTTAGTCAAAAGTCATAGAACTCTATTTCACCAGTTCAGTCCCATGTAATTAATCTCTCTTTTGTTGAATTTGCAGTGTTACTGTGGTCTGATCTTTCCATTTAAATCCTGGAAGTTAACATTCAACATTATTATTGATATTTCTGAACTCATTCCTACCATTAAGTTGGCCATTTTCTTGGTCATTTTTCGTTCTCTTATTTTTATCTGTCTTTCTTTAGTCTACCTGGTATAGCACTTCCTTCAGAACTTCTTGAAGAGCTCCTTAAGGAATAAGAAGACTTTTAACTTTCTAAAAATTGTCTAAAATTTTCTCATTTACATAATATTACTTTGCATTTATCACATCTTCTCTTTATCTCTTTGCCCAGTATGTCCAAGTACACAATGGAGGTTTCTGGCATATGTATAACACACACAGAATGTCAAGAATCACAGGCTTGTTTTATATTTAACTAACTACTTAAAGCTATAGCTTAATAAACAATCATGCTTTATTTTGCTACACCTTTTTCTAAAAATGTATTTAGGTGGTTTATAAACACATGTACAAAAAATTACTTAACAATCTTACCCAAAAAGTTAAGACTTCAAATCAATTTTATAAAACACCTATTTTTATCAAGAAATTCACAAAAATGACTTTATGTGAATAAATGATTTGTTCATCTTGGCAAATAATTTTCCTACCAGCAGAAAATGTATTCACCTGGGAGAAAGCTTGATTTTTAAGCAACAATTAAGTTACCAAGACTTACGTTAAGACCTTGCTGTATCTACTAAGAGAGAGAGAAGCATCCCTAGTGGAGTCCTCATGCCATGATCCATTCCCAACCTCAACCAGCCAGAATACGGGCTATGCCCAGCATGTACAGGGATAACCCTGGGACATGAACTCAGGACCTGCCCATGTGACCTCAGCATCATGGAGCATCGCATTACTGCTACACCACCATGACTGGCCTCAATATCATGTTCCTGTTAAATGGGAGGAGTGGGGAAAATGCAATAGTAGAGGGTCTTTAAGCACTCTCAAAATTCATAAAATTTTGGCAACTGGATTAATTTTAAATATTTCAAGAAGGGAAACTGAATGGAATTGGGCAAAATTTGTGACTTCAAAAGTTTAGAAATTGAGCATCTACACATACAAAGCTCTTTGCCATGTTGTTTCGAGTGACAATGATTCAACCAAAGGTTAGGATTTTTACAACAAAAATGGATATGTACTTCAGCAAGAAGCAATAGATAAGAACAAGAGATTTAAAAAAACATGACATCATCTACATAAAAATTATCAAGTTTCAAAGAATGTATGATCTTTCCAGAGAAGAGAGTAGAAATGGAGAATAATAAATTTTAGTCTAATGGAAGAGACAACAGGCTGGAAGTCAAAAGACTAGGCCTTGAATTTTACCTCCAACTCAAGTTCCCTCTTAGACTTCCTTAAGTCTTTTCACCTGTGGGTCCTGGTTTTCTCAACTGTAAAATGGGCATAAGTAGGAGGAGCTCAGTGGTTTTCTGTAAGCACCAGAGGTTTCGGGAGAGAAGGTGAGGTCAACAGGCCAGGTCTTGGGCCCCAGACCCAAACCCATTGTTAGAAGACAGATCTAATCTAAACTTCTTGCTGTAACTTTTATAAAAGGCTCTTGTACATGAATTCTTTAGAAGAAAGAGACCTACTACTTTTTTTTTTTCCATGGGTGAGAGACAGAGACAGATAAATAGGTACTTTCAACAGGATCTTGATGCCACAATCAACCCTCAGCTTCAGCCAGCCCTGGATTATGAGGTAGTTCATGCCCAGCATACTCTGTGAGTTCTCTAAACAAGAACCCAGAATCTTTCCACAGGAGTCAGCTTGGAAGGCCATCATGGTTACCCTCTTGCTGTTCTCCAGAGACCTACTATTTTCTTTCATCTTATTTTTTTTAAGAGATTTTTTTCTAGAGGGCACGTGTGCTCTCCACAGAGACTGAGCAAGATAGAGAGATAGAAAGTGAGAAATCACCCCCCAGGGAGATGATCATGCCACAATCCCTTCTACTCCATTCTACTCTCAGGATCTTGGGAATGTACGCACATGCACCCGGTGTGAGTTTTAAGTCGCCAGGTCCAGGACTCAAATCATGATCATCTATGTGGAGTCTAGCAACATAACCATTGTGACATCGATGGTTCCTCTTTTTTTTTTCTTTAATTAAAAAGTGTTTCGCTTGGGAACCGGCAGTTAGCGTAATGGCTATGTCGCTGGACTCCCACGTAGTCGACCGCAGTTCGTGTCCCGGACCCGGTGGCTTAAAACTCACGCCGGGCGCGTGTGCGTGCGTGCCCAAGATCCCGAGAGGAGAATGGAGGAGAAGGGATTGTGGCATGACCATCCCCCCTGGGGGGTGATTTCTCGCTTTCTGTCTCTATGTCTCTCTCTGTCTGTCTGGCGAGCGCACGTGCCCTACGGTGAAAATCTCTCCAAAAAAAAAAAAAGTGTTTCGCTTTATTTTGGTGTATGGTTTATGCTCTCACTGGAGACAAAGAAAGAATGAGGAAAAGTGAGAAAACAACCAACAAGGGGGATGGCCACTCCATAATACCTACTCCTCCATTCTCCTCTCAGAAATTTGGGCACACACATGTACCTAGCATATTTTTTTTTCTTTTTTTGGAAAGGTTTTTGCTATAGGGCACGTGCACTCGCCAGAAAGACAGAGAGAAACAGAGAGACAGAAAGCAAGAAATCACTCCACAGGGTGGGGTGGCCACGCCGCACTTCCTTCTCCATTCTCCTCTCAGGATCTTGGGCATGCACGCACACGCACCCAGTGTGAGCTTAAGCCACTGGGATCGGGACTCGAACTATAGTCGACTACATGGGAGTCCAGCAACATAGCCATTACACCAACTGCTCGTCCCTGCACCTAGCATGTTTTCAAATTACCAGGCTCAGGACTCAAATGGCATCATCCAGCCATGGCGGATCAAGCTGCCTTAACCAACTGACCTAAAGACCTACTAATTCAAAAAGATGGAAAACACTAGACTAAATGATCTCTAATGTCCCTCATATCTCTCATAAATTCCATGAATGCTAGAAACATATTTGAGCAAGAAGTGTAAGTGAGTACTATTACTGCCATCTTACTGCTTGGAAACAAGCACAAGTGGATGAATACATCTCATTGGTGATAATGCCAACACTAGTATCTGAGTCAGCTGACTATGCATAAAGCCAGAGTTTTTATTTCCAGAAATGTTAAGGCATTTCACTTTAGGAAAGAATTCTATCGAGTGATTTGCTCATGTCATAAGGCAATATGCACATAAGCACATGATGTGGACACAATTCATGAAGTCATTTTACATAAAAAGCATGCATAAACATTTGCAACAATATGTTTGGAATCTATGGACATCTGTAATTAAAACAACTCCAAAAGCATTCTGTTTTTGCTTCCTAAATATAGTTCCCCCTCACCCCAGATTTTGGCCTTCTCTGAACTGCCTCACCCCCTTTATAGTTTGGGTTCCTGTTACTATATTATTCTGTATCTTATAACTACAGTTTGAAGAATCACAAAATATGCTACTTGACATGAAAAGTCAGTCCACAGTTTTGTCAGGGTAAATTATGTAAAATGTAGCTGCTCTGCAAAGTGAACATTGGATGAATATCTTTGAGGTTTTTTTCTTTTTAGATATCAATTTAATTTAAATGGGATTATCACTACTGAGCTAAAATGAGCCACAATTTACACAAAGCAACATGAGTAAAATGCTAAGAATAGTTACGATCTTTAAGGTATATTATTCTGTGTAAATTTGTTTGTTTAAGTAATACAGTTATCAGGATTGTGATAGCTGTAAGTGACTATTACAAAGATGGGTTTTGAAACCAGACTGTCTGTAATCTAAACTATGTCATTTACTAGCTGTGTGACTTTGAACTATTTATTAACCTATCTGTGCCTCTGCTTCCTCTTCTTTAAAATATGAATATTACGGATTCAATGAATTAACATATACAGCACACTTAGAACAGTGTCAAACCCATAAATTTTTAGTTAGTGTTAGCTTAAAAAAAAAAAAAAAAAAAAAAACAGGGCCAATCCATGGCCTGGTGATTGAGGTAGCTGGGTCCTACATGGCAACTCTGCAGTTTGAGTCCTAGATCTGATAGCTTGAGATGCACTGTGCGCATGTGCATTCATGCCCAAAATCTCAAAAGGAGGGAGAAATGGAGAAGGGATGGCAGCATGACCATTTCCCATGGGGGTTACTTTCTCTCTCTCTCTCTCTCTCTCTCTCTCTCTCTCTCTCTCTCTCTCCCCCTGTCCCAAGTGCACACATCCTCCAGCAAATTTTTTGAAAATAAACAAAAAATTGACAAAAAAAAAAATTCCAGTTTCTCTAAGTCACTATTATCTGGGGTCTCTGTTTTAGACAGACAAACTTATTCTAATTGGAGTGAGCTCTAACACTAACATGAACTGGCAAGGGAGTGAATATAACGTGTTTCCTATATAAGGAAAAAACGGTATCTTTCATTGGAGCCTAAAGAAAAAAATTAGTAACAAAATCAATCAAACATCAGTTTTGAATAAAAAATTAGCATTTTTCTTCATTTTCTTTATTCTTCTATGAGTAATTTGATCTGAAGAATATTAGATCAGTCTAAAAACTGAAAGCAGGAATCTGAATGGCACAAGCAGCCCTGTATAGAAGCACAGAGCCCTTCTCATGGAAAGAAAAAGGCCGATTTAAGAGTCAAGAGGACTGTGGGCAGAGAGATTTATTACACTGCAGTACGGAGGGGGGTGATTTGATACATACATGGGCAATTGGTCAGATATAGAAACATCTAGAAGGTAATGGGAACTAGCAAGAAAACTTGAATGAATTCTGTGTGGATGGATTCAAATTTTCAATGTTGCTATGGTTTTCAATATAAACACTTCAAATATATAGTGGATAAAACCACCAGCAAGTGATATAATGGTTTCATTGCTAGTCTCCCACATGGTTAATCACAGTTAAAGTTCCAGCTTAAAACTGATGCCAGGCACCTGTGCATGTATGCCCAAAATCCCAAGTGGAATCTGGAGGAAAAGGAATTGTGGCATGACCATGCTCCCTGGGGAGTGATTTCTCACTGTCTCTCTGTCTCTGTCTCTCCAGCAAGTGCACACGCCCTATAGTAAAAATCTCTCAAATAAATGAATAAATAATAAAAATAGTGGATGTTTATATGTACATATCTGCACATATTATTAGTTTTGTATTTCACTGAGAGGTCCTGAAAGCCACCATAGCTCAAGAGTAATGACCACATCTAGCACCCAGATGATTTTTTTCAAAATACTATTATTCACTAAAATAAGTCAGGGCTCTTTATCAAAATGACTGTACGGGACTGGGACAGAGAAGTAGATAAGCCTGGAGTGTCTTGTGTGCAGTCCTAAGAAGGCCCCTGAAGAAGGATGGGTACACATCGGCAGGACACAGATGAGGCTTCCACCAGCCGAACTTGAGAGCATGTGAGCATTGAAATAGATCATGACAGTCAAAAATCATAACTCAGGAAAGAATAACTTATAACTAGGAACAGAAACAGGCCATCAGGTAGTGCGGTGGTGAAGGCACTGGATCCTACATGACCAACTCCATGGTTCCAGTCCTAGACCAAGCATCTTGAAAAACGTTACAGTTGTATATGTGTGTGTGCCCAAAATCCTGAGAGGAGACTGGAGGAGAAACAGCATGGCCATCCCCCATAGGGGGTGATTTCTTTCTTTTTTTTTAATTATTTTATTTAACTTTATTTATTTATCTATTTATTTATTTATTTAAATTTGACCAGAGAGGGACAGAGTGAGGGAGAGGAAAGCAAGAAAGCAAGCCACCAGGTCCAGACTCAAACTGTAGTCAGCCATGTGGGAGTCCAACACCCTTAACCATCACACTATCGGCCAGCCCCTAGGGGATAATTTCTCACTTTCCCTTTCTCTCTGACTCTGTCTTTCTCTGGTAGGCACACATGCTCTATAGCAAAAGCTTAAAAAAGAAAAGAAAGAAAAGAATTCATGAGACTATAATAACAGATATAAATAAATGTGGAGAAGAGAAAGCTTTTCCTTACAATGGAACATGCCAACTGATGCATGTAGAAGGAAATATAAAATCAGATAACTATTTTTTTTTTGAGAAGTTTTCGCTATAGGGTGCGAGCGCTCACCAGACAGACAGAGAGAAACAGAGAGACAGAAAGCGAGAAATCACCCCCCAGGGAGATGGCCACACCACAATCCCTTCTCCTCCATTCTCCTCTCGGGATCTTGGGCACGCATGCACAAGCACCCAGCGTGAGTTTTAGGCCACCGGGTCAGGGATGCGAACCACGGTCGACTACGTGGTAGTCCAGTGACATATCCATTACACTAACTGCTGGTCCCCGATAACTACCATTTGGTAATCATGATAATAGTAATTGATTTAGGGAAGAAACATCAATGGGTCCCAAAACGAACAGATGAAAGTTTGATGAGGAATGGAGTATTTCTGTAGTCTCAAAGAACCTTCCCACTTCCTGATTATGAAGCAGACGAAGAGTAACTTTACAAAGGACTTGACAATATTGTAACCAAGGGATCAAGGTTAACAACACCAACAATGAGACAATAAAACTGTGTACTGCCTTTTGACAGACGGCAAAGAGAACACAGCATTATTATCATTCTGTGATATTCCTTCCAAAAAATGTATAACCTGCATCTAATCATGAGGGATTACCAAACCAACACCAATTAATGAATAATATACAAAACAACTGGCCCTTAATCTTCACAAATGTTGAGTTGATGAAAATCAAGAAAAAAAAATGACTTGTTCCAGATGGAAGGAATTTAGAAAGGTATGACAACCAAACACAACACGCGATCCTGGGTCGAACCTTTTCCCTATAAAGGATGACAGACTTAAATAGAGTCTGTGGGTTCCATGGCTACAATAGGTGTATTGTAGCCTTTCTATGTAGATGGAGGCTAGGGAAGAGAACATACGTGATTATAGGAAATACTTGTGGGCCAGCTCCAGGGTCTGATGGTGGAGGCGGCCAGCTCCCACATGGGTAACTGCACAATTCAAGGACCAGAACCTGCAGTTTGAGAAATGTACCAGGCATGTGCATGTGCCCAAAATCTCAAAAGGAGAGATGAGAAGGGACTAAAGCTCCATCATGCCCCATGGAGGGTGCTTTCTCCTCTTTTCACCCTCACCTCTGTGAGAACATGCATCCTTTAGGAAAAAATAATAATAAAATAAAATAAAGTACTCATGGCCTTCAGGAATGAGGCGGTGACATGTCAGCAAATTGCTCTCAAATGGTTCAGGAGCATATTCTGCACTATTCTTAGAACTTTTATGTATATTTGCAATCATTTCAGTTGAAAGAAAAAAAATAAAGTGTTTCCCAGTTTATTGTAAGAACAGTAAACAGTGTGTCACTTTGAGGGGGGGAGGGCTTTTTGTTTGTTTTTGTTGTTTGTTTTTGCCAAATGGCATGTGCGCTCCTCAGAGAGAGAAAAAGAGAGGGAAAGTGACAAATCACCCCCCAAAGGGGGTGGTCATGCTGCAGTCCCTTCCTCTCCATCCTCCTTCTGGGATTTTGGGCACACACACACACAGCCCAGCAAGGTCTTCAAGCTGCCAGGTTTAGGACTTGAACCACAGTCTATGTGGAGTTCAGTGCCTCAACCACCACGTCACCTGCTGTCCTCCCGTGAATCTATTTTTAAACTATCTATTTATAAGTCTGTTAAGACAATTAGATTAATCAATACCTACAAAGCATTAAGCATAATGTCTTGTACAGGGTAAGACCTTAAAAATACAGCTATAAATAGTATAATATATTACAATATTGAATCACACCCACACATTTCCCATGACACTGACAAGTGCAGAGGATCAGGAAAGTGAAATGAAAGGATTCTATCAGATGGTTGGAATCGTTACCACCATGAAGCAAATGTCAGGACCAGATGACCTTGAGGCACCATTTGTACTTAATTATGTCTGGTCCCATAGTGCTAATTACCATATTTCCTCAGCCCTTTCATAAGCAGTCTCCTGATTAAAACCATTTATTAGGCACTCTACGATGTATACCGCACCACAAAGCATTACAAAGGCTTGATTAAACGTTGCACTTCTCTGGGTTCTCTCATACCCTTACCCAATCTCACTCTTAAAATGAAGAAGCTGACTCAAAGTGTCTCACTCCAGGGCACCGAGAGGTTGATGGCAGGAACAAGGACAACTACCTTGAGACTCATTGACCTTGTTTTCCCTGCTGGCTCCAAATGACCAGCTCGACTTACCAGGTCTGAGGGTAAGGCTCAAACTCGGCCAAGTTTTTATAGTAATAGTAAGCCTAGCTCAGTCTGTCCCCTTGCAATTTCAACTTTGCACTTAGTTCCACATCCAAAGCTCTGACTCTTGAGGCTTAATACAGCATGTTGAAAATAATCCTACATAGGACTTATTCTGTGCAGAAAGCTACGTTGCTTTATTTAAAAATTTTTTTAAAAAGCTATCATAAAAAAATAACACACACACACACAAAAGGAGAAGAGGAAAAGAAAAATATATATATACAAACCACTCAGACCCAGTATCTAATTCTCCTCACACTGCCTGGTTCCTGGCGCGCACCGCTCACTTTGACATCAAGGGGCGCTCTGCCAGGAAAAAGCCACATGGACTGCCGAAGGGAATCACAACCTGACCCTCTCATCTCCTACTCCCCCCTCCTCCAGGGCCCCACTGCCAGCTTAACAAACAGTTAATTGCCTTTTCATGCAAAGACTTTGACAGCCACTCTCCCACAAACCACACTAAAATCTTACCCCCTGTATGGTTTGTGAAAAAAAATGTTTCCATTTTTAGGAGAGCATAAGACCTGGCCCATTTTATTTAGAAATTAATAATAATTCTGAGTGCTCTCTTTTCTCCGTTCTGGAAGAGCAGTGAAGCAGCTCTGAAATGAAGCATTTACTACTGTGCGTGCCAGGACAAAAACAGATGGACCAAAAAAGTTTAGATGGATGAATCTGAAAAATTGGATGACCTTTATTATACCCCAAAAGTTATAAAAAAAATTAGAAGAGCGAAACTTCCATTTGCCGGCAAGATTCTTTCCAATTTACAGATTTCATATTGTGGATCCAGGCACCGGAGCAAAAGCTCACACCATTCTGTGGATGGCCAGACATCAATTCCTAAATAGATACCAGCAGGGTAGCCCACCTCGGACCCCATGCTTGAAAAGTCTAGAAAACTGTGCTGCTCATGAACCACTATCTTAGTCCAATAAAGAGAAGATTAGGGAATTCAATTCATGGTTATCCAACATCCTGAGGTTCCTGAGACTGAGACTACCAAAGATGGGTAGTTTCATTAGAACGCAATCCAAACAAGACCAAGAACTGGCTTCATTCTCAGCGAGGCCAGCTCACCTCCCGCTGCTACCTGTTCCCAACGGAAATGACTCACCTCACAGATTCGCCCACAGAGCGATGTGGATTTATAGTGCAGATTTATAGCATATTACTGGATCCAAGCATATCCGGCACCAACGACAAAATCTATTTAGAGTGTCTGCTGGACCAAAGATGCATCAGTAGCATAGAACTACGTATACGTTTGGGCCATAGAAATAGTAGGGGAAATGTTTACTTCACAGTCTAAGCAATTTTTAGGCATTGCATAGAGTGTACTATTGGGAATTTCCAACATTACTTATAAATTAAGAATATTGAGATAGAGACATTCAGGTTTCACCCAAATTCAGCTCTGCTCTGTTTTGAGAATATGAGAGAATTACACTCCCCTACCATCCTTGTGCTTTAATGGGGTGATGGAGCCACTCTAGCCAATGAGCTGTGGGAATGTGTCCTTTCTGAGCTAGAGCAGAAGCTCTAGCTGCTGGAGTGAGACTCTCCACCTCTACCCCTTGTCAGCCATAGTGAATCCCACAGCATTGTGCAGAAGCATGGCATCATAAGACAGGGGGTATGAAACTGCCCCATTCACTTCTATTCTGTAATACTTTTTTTTTTTCTTTTTTAAGCTACTGAGGCTTTGGGAATATTTGCTACTGCTATCAATACCTACATCGACCCTTTTCCTCTAATATATGATCTAAATAGTCAACTCAATGGCCAGCCACAGTGGCACAGAAGAATACAAAGGTCTGCAATGCTGAGAAGATCCTAGGTTCACACCCCAAGATCTTCCTGTACCCACCAGGAATGTGCATAGAGCCATGTGCCCATGATCCTAAGCAGCTGGGGCTGGAGGTGGATCACAACATAAAGACCCTATGCAGGATCTCTCTCTCTCTCTCTCACCTCTCTCTCGCCTCTCCCTCGCCTCTCTCTCTCTCAATAAATAAATAACTTCAAAAGGTGTGTGTGTATGTGTGTGTGTGTGTGTGTGTGTGTAACTAACTCAAGTCTTATTCCCCAGTTTGACATGACAACAGAAACAGTGCAGTGCAGAAGTCAGTGCAGGACACGTCAGATCCCCAAAAAGAAGTAACAGCTGGATGCCAAATTTTATACGAGGACCTTGTGGGGACCTCAAAAATGGAGAACAGGATCATCTCAGGGGGCTCATGTTGGAAGCCTCTGAATGCAGGAAGCACAGCAGGGATCATCAGTGTGTGAGCTAAGCAGCCAAATATCCAAAAGAAGACGCAGTTCAAAGTCCAGGGAGAAAAGCTGAGTCTCAGCCATGTACCATCAACGTGGTTAGATACTAAAGAGGTCTGGGACATGTTTCCAGTTTTTCCTGCTGTTTCCAGTGGTTCACAGGGGCCCCAAACCACACAAAGGGACTTTCTGTCTCATTCTACACTATCCTAAGAAGCACCACATGAACCATGACAATAAAAAGAAGCTCCGGACCTTTTTAAAACAGTCTCCTGGAATCCAAACAATTCTACAGATCTATTTATTTATTTATTTATTTATTTATTTATTTATTTATTTATTTAATTCTATTTGTGTTTTTAAAATGTCATCCAAACTAGAATCCTTAATCATCTCTTCAGACCTTATCTCCCTTCCAAAATACTTAGCCCAACCCCTCATCACCAGTCCCACAGCATTTCATTCATCCCTGCGCCTACTCCAAATACCCTGTGCAGAGCAAGAGTCGGAGAATCAGGATGTTTTTTCATCTTAACACAGTCTTATACATACTACTCCCCAAAATAATTAGACAAGAAACAGCAGGCAAAGTTACAAATTAAAAAAAGCATTCAAATTGTTAGTTTTGGTTCTTTTCTATCAGACACTTCTATATTATAAATAAAATAGTAAAGCACCACAAGAGGCCATGCACATTAATATAAACACGTCACAAAAATATCCTACCAACAATTAAATCCAAATGCAAGCTGCTGGTATTCCTTAGTTTTTTGTTATCATTACTATTATTATTAATAGCAAGATGCTATCATTTGCTCACATTTTTCTGCTTACTAGAAAATTTGGACTGTAATTTTGGATGCTGAGTCAAAAGAACTAATTAAATGATAAATGTCACTTTTTGTCCCAACTTGCACAACCAGGATTTTGAATAACACATTTTTCTATTATGCCAAGCCCAGAGAGAAAATATTACTCTTTTGATCTTTAGGAGACCAAGGGGAACGCTAAAAAATTACTAATTTGTAAATAAATGGGACTTTTTATATTTACTAGGATTTTTCATTTTTGCTTTTTTACAAGGTACATTTTAAAGGCATTCATGGTCCTCTTAAGCCCATTACAAACATTAATTCACTAGTTTAATTGATTCCTAGAGGACTTTAAAATTATTTTCCCATTTACAAATAAAGTTCATAAATGCAAATTTGTGAGATGAATTTTTTTTTTACTCAAATAAGACAAGGATAACACTTGACCTGTACGCTGAATAATTTCTTTTTCATTTGTAAAGTTGTATATCAGGCACAGGGTTCAACATCCTAGTTCCCACCTGCATTCCTCCAGTTCTCCACAAAATGAACCAAATCACCCAGCTGCAATAACTGCTGCTCAGCAGGCTGAAGCCACGGGGGAAGTCCTGTTTCAATCCCTCACTCACCCTAAAAAGCTGACTGTAGTGCCTGTAGTCCCATCTACTCAGGACGCTGAAGCAGGATTGCAACATAGTGAGACTCTGTCTAAAAATGAGTATCACACACACACACATACACATACACACACACACACACGCACACACACACACACATTAAAAATTATTTTAAAAAGGAAATGGAGCCAAGCAGTGGCACAGTGGTAAAACATGGTGCTCTGAGAGACTGACTCACATGGGAAAGTTCCTTATTTGCACCCAGAAACCTCCCTGATCATGCTGGGCACATGGGTGTCCATGATCCACAACTGGCTGAGGGTGAAGGTGAATCAAGGTGTTGAAAAAATGTTGGTATCTGTCTGTTTCTCAGAG
>NW_006159773.1:1555002-1566575 GCF_000334495.1 Tupaia belangeri chinensis
CTTTCTCTTTTCATCTCACTCAAGGAAGAAGTAATTTTTTTAAAAAAAGAGAAAATATGCCAACAAATCTAGCTACCAAGGGAAATTGGCAAGATTTAACAAGTCCAAGTCTAAGCTAAACGATATTTTCCTATCTCATCTTCATACCATTCCAATATCCCTATATCATTCTTCAAGTTCTCAGTTTTCTTTAAAAAATAAGTAATATCTCAGGCATGACCAAACTACATCAACTCACTGTAATTGTCATTTTCAGATAAAGGAATATTAACAGTAACAGCTAGAAGCTATTGGAGTTGACTACGTGCAGGCCCGGTCCTAAGTGTGTAGACACATTAGTTCATCCTATCACCAGATGCCCCTATGAAGTGGGTGATTGCATTTAGTGACCTTGTTTTACCAACAGGGAAACTGTAGCACCAAGACATCATTTATCTTGCCCCATGGCAGTCTGGGACTCAGACCTGCGACATCAGATCCTGGACTTTGCTATATACCATACTTTCTCTCTTGTTAATCCAGTATTCTGCTGAACAAAGAGATGCTCTGTATATTCCTTCAATAATGTTCAACGTTGATACATAACTCATATATCAATAGAGCAATTCTTAATCTCAGTTTTCTTTACTGATTTAGAAAATACATCTATACCTTGAAGAATTTTAGGATCAGTAATAATAAAATGGAAATAGTAAAACCTATCTCAAGAGACTTTCTGAGAATTGAGAAAATTTAGATGAAATGTTTCACCCGCACATTTCTAAGTCTCTCAATCTCTGCTGTAAGCACTCAGTACACACTGAGCGGAGATATATAATGTGTATCTTTCAAAGTCTGACTCAGTTCAACATTAAGTCTTCTATATTCACCCATTTTGTCTGAAATAATAGGATCTCATTGTTTCTTATAGCTGTGTAATATTCCACAGTACATATGTACCACAGTTTTTCAACCCAGTCATCAGTTTTTGGACACTTTAGTTGTTTCCATGTTTAGCAATTTTTTTTTTTGAGAGGTTTTTGCTATAGAGCACATGCGCTCACCAGACAGACAGAGAGAAAGAAAGTGAGAAATCACGCCCCCCACCCCAGGGTGGATGGCCATGCCGTAATCCCTTCTCCTCCATTCTCCTCTCAGGATCTTTTCTATACTTTGGGTGAATACCAAGAAGTGGGATTACAGAGTAATAGGGAAGTTCTATTGATAAGGTTTTTGAGAAACACGGTTTACCAGCAAGGTCAGACTAATTTACATTCCCATCAATAGTGTGAGAGAGTTCCCTTTTCACAACAGTCTTGACAATATTTGTATTCTTTATGTTTTTGATCTAGCCATTCTTAACTTGGGTTAAATGGCATCTCATTGAGGTTTTCATTTTCATTTCCCTTATGCCAAGGGACTTTGAGCATTTTTTCACATGTCTGTTGGACATGGAAGACATAAGTATTTCTTGGCGAGTTGTCTATTCGTTTGCCTATTTTTAAATTGAATTATTCACTTTTTATGGACAAGCTGATTTAGTTCCCTATATATTCTAGATATCAATCTTTTTTCTGAGGAATAATTTGCAAACATTTTCTCCCATTCCAAGGGTTGTCTTTTCACTTTAGTTAGAGTTTCCTTTGGTGTGAAGAAGCTTTTTAGCTTGATGTAATCTCACTTGTCTATTTTAGGGACTAGTGCCAATGCTTTAGGGATCTTACCTAAGAAATTTTTGACTATTCCAATGTCTTCAAAAGTTTATCCTACATTTCCTACTAATAGTTTTATAGTTAGAGGCTTTATAGTTAAATCTTTGATCCATTTTGAGTTAATTCTAGTCAATGGTGAGAGATGGGGTCCAGTTTCATTTTCTGCAGAGAGATATCTGGTCCTTCCAACACCATTTGCTTAAAAGACTTTCTCTTCTCCACTGCATTATTTTATATTCTTTATTAAAGTTCAGTTGACTGTACGATTTGTATTTCTGGATTCTCTATTTTGTTCCATTGGTCTGTGTGTCAATTTTTTGCCATTACCATGCTATTTTAATTATCACTGCTTTTGTAATATACTTTAAAGTCAGGTAGTAAGATGCCTCCTATTTTTTGGTACAGTATGACCTAGGAAACATGAGGTCTTTTTTAATTCCAGACAAAGTTTGTAATTTTTTTCTATTTCTGTGAGGAACATCTTAGGTAATTGAATATATTAATTAATTTGGGTAGTATTAATGGTTTTATTATATTGATTCTTACAATCCAAACACATACAATGTCTTTTCTTTTCCTTTTTTTTTTTATTGTACTCAATTTTTTTTTTCAGTTTTTCATAGTTTTCCTTGCAGAGGTCTTTCACTTCTTTGGTTAGATTTATTCCTAGGTAGCACACTTGTTTTGCATTTGTTGTAAGAGGGATTGCTTTCTTCAATTGTGTCTCAGTCTGTTTATTGTTGATATATAAAAATGTCATAAATCTTTGTATATTAACTTTGTATCCTGCAACTTCACTGAATTCATTTATCACCTCTAAGAGGCTTTTTTTGTGTGTGTGGATTCCTTTGGATCTTCTATACATATAGTCATATCATCTGAAACAGGGATAGTTTGTCTTCTTTTTCTATTGGAATGTCTTTTATTTTGCTCTCTTGTATGATTGCACTGGCTAGGATCTCCAGCGCTGTTTTTAAAAGGAGAGGAGAGAGTAGAAAGCCTTGTCTTTAAGATAATTCTTTTGGAACCAGCAGATGGAGTAATGGTTATCACTGGACCCCCCCAGCTGACCACAGTTCAAGACCTGGACTCAGTGGCTTAAAGCTCATGTTAGGCGCATTCGCATACATGCTCAAGACCCCAAGAGGAGAATAGAGTAGAAGGAATTGTGGAGTGACCATTCTTCCTGGAGGATGATTTCTCACTTTCTTTCTCTCTGTCTCTCCAGTGAGCACACATATCCTGTAGCAAAAATTCTCTCCAAAAAAAAGATTAATTCTTTTCACCAAGTTCTTCTGCTTATTTTCAGAGATAATGGTGCACTCCTTTCAAGGATTCTTTTGCCTATACAAGGTCCTCCTTAATTTATACTGTTACATGTGGAAACACTGCTCCTTTGATTTCTCATGGAAGAACTGAAAAAACTGCCTGCTCTTTTTTTTTTTTTTTTTTAAAAAGGGATTTTTTGCTATAGGGAAACTGCCTGCTCTTAACAACTAAGTAATTTTTTTGAAGGAGCTACAGCTCTTCATTCAGGTGGTCAATGGTCTCCAGTAATCATTTCTCTATTTCTGAAATTCCTCTAAATTTAAGACTATAGACAGTCTGTGAACCAAGGATTTCACATCTTCCATCTCAGCAGTATGCTCATTGTTCGGCTTTTCTTTCTTGGGGCACTGTACTTTATACACTATTTTATTAATGACAAGTTTAAAATCTTTCATTAACAGACTATCCATCAGGATTGAAGTTGGAATCTTGCTGCCATCTACAGCGAGGATGGTTGCAGTCTTGATGCCATTATCTTCACCTTGTAGGTCCTGAAGGAAAGAATCAACTGTCAACAACATGGTTTGACCACAAAATAATGGAGCTCTTCTCTGGAAGGCAAAGTAAGCTCTATTAAAGGAACGCCATTTCTACAGTTAGCTGATATTTCGTCAGGGGGCACCGTTGCACTGGAGAGCTGTGGCTGGCAGGATTCCAGATATCCACACAGCTTCACATGCAAAAACTGTGGGAGCTTGTAGAGCTGTCTCTATGAGGCTGCTGACTTCACATCTGAAGCTGGTGCTGAATTCCACAGGGCAGCAATCAGGAAATAAGAATGGAAGAAAGTGGGAAAGATGAAAACACAAGCAAGCCCATGAGGGTGTATTGGGGAAGGTACTTCTCTCTCCAGTTTTTTAGGTTGTCCTAGTTGGGGCTGCTATAACAGGACACCATGGATGAAGTAGCCTTGCTCCCCAGCCTGGTGCTCCTGAATGCTCTTTCTGCCTTCAGGGGGAAGAGTGGAGAGTAGACAGTGGCTGGCGAAGGATGGGTGTGAGGTACATAAGGGTTTTTTCCATTTGTCCTTATTATTGTTGGCTTTTCCTTCGTGTTTTCCTATGCTATGTTGTTTAGGTCCATCATAGTAACTCATTCTTGGTACATCGTCAAAATGAATTGTTCCTTTTTGTCTCTGTACAATATTGTTATACCAGTTTTTTATCAAAACAGTGTTTGGTACAACTTTTTATTTTCTTTATTCTGAATATATTTTGCATCATTTGGTTCTGTTCTTGAAAAATCATAAAGCAATGAATCAGTTTGTAAACCCATTCAGCACTTTTTATTTTAATAAATTAATTTTCTTTTTTTTTTCTTTTCAGAATTTTTGCTATAGGGTGTATGTGCTCGCCAGAAAGACAGAGAGAGACAGAGAGACAGAAAGTGATAAATCACACCCCCCCCCCAGGGGAGATGCCCATGCCGCAATCCTTTCTCCTCCATTCTCCTCTCAGGATCTTGGGCAAACACGCACACACACTTGGCATGAGTTTAAGCCACCAGGTCCAGGACTCGAACCACAGTCGACTACACGGGAGTCCAGAGACATAGCCATTACACTAACTGCTGGTCCCAATAAATGAATTTTCTTAAAAAAAGAAATGACTGTTTTGGGGATCAGCAGATGGCATCATGGTTACATTGCTGGACTCCCATGTAGTCAGTCATGGTTCAAGTCCTGGACTTGGTGGCTTAAAATTCACACTGGGCACATGTGTGTTCATGCCCAAAATCCCAAGAGGAGAATGGAGGAGAAGGGATTACAGCAAGGCCATCTCCTGTCAGGGATGAATTCTCACTTTCCATCTCTCTGTCTCTCTGGCAAGTGCACACGCCCTATGGTAAAAATCTCTCTAAAACAAAACAACAAGAACAAAAAAGAAATGACTATTTTGTTTGTTTGTTTGTTTGGCTAATACTTTGGTTAGAAAAAAAAGAAAGAAAGAAATGCTTCAGCAGAGCTTCACCAACAGCACATGTTCAATAAATGGTAGTTATTTACTACTATCTTAATGAGACATTTGCCAGGATCTTTTGTAACCTTAAAAATTAAAAGAATGAATTCTTTCATCTTTCTTCTAATAACGCTGCATAATACATTTATATCTCCCTCAAAATAGGACATTCCTAAAAATTTGGTGCAGGCTGAATTTTTATCAAAGAAGTCACACTTTCCCATTGAAGGACATTTCATTCAGAGACATTTTATTGTCTAAATTTCAATTAACAGTGGCTGTTAAAACTTCAACTCATCAGTTCTACAGCCACCAGTCTCTGTCAAGGGCTTTATAATAAATTGAATATATAACTTCTCTAGAGATCCAAATATTTATAGAGCCTTAAAGCAAAGTCTTTCATAAAGTGCATGAGCATGCTGATCTTCTAATTTCAATTTTTTTATGTCTGAATTTCCTTATATTATGAAAGAAGAAATGCTTTAATAACATTTGACTGAGCTCTCCTTTGCCCTTGCTATAGAAGGCAAGTCCGTAGGCTTGTTAAACAGAGCCCAGATGTCTGAGACAGGAGGAAGACTCTGTAAAAGAAATGCACTTCTTTGAATTTCTCTCTGAACAAAAACTACATCCTATTCCTTGGAGACACCTCAGAAATAGACATTCTGAATATGAGATAGACGTTGTCTTAGTTAGAAAAGGAAAAAGAAGCAAGAACACAGCAAACCTCAGCATACACAGAGCAAGAGTGAACCCAGGCTACAAGTTCATGACTGACTCGGCCCTCTGTGTGTCAGGAGGATCAGGCCAGTCCATTTTACAGTAAACCTTTGAGAAACAACTTTCTGGAGGCAATTGCAAGCGTAGCCTGGAGTGGACACCTAGTCAATATTAATTAAACAAATTAAACATAGCAAATTAGCAGCATTTGGATTTTTTAAATTTTCAATTTACAAAAAGTAAAGCATAAAAGTATGAAGAGTGCAGCTCAATACCTTTTTTATTTTCTTTTTCCTTTTTTTTAATTTTTGTTTGTTTGGGTTTTTTTTGGCCATAGGGTGAGTCTCACTGAAGAGATACAGAGAGAAGGAAAGTTAGAAATCACCCACCACAGGGAATGGCTGCACCACAATATCCTCTCCATTTTCCTCTCAAGATTTTGGGCACACATGTATACACACCTAGCATGATTTTCAAGCTACAGGATCTGAGACACAAACTGCGGTGGGGCATGTGGGAATCTAGCACCTGAACCACAATGCCACCTGCTGGCCCCTACATATTTACATAATCCTATATCCATGGAATCACCCAGATCAAAATATAGGACCTTTCCTAAACACCAATATTAGTTTTGTATTATTTTAAATTTTTATCTAAAGAAAGTGCTATGATCTGAATTAGTCCTCCAAAATGTATACATTAAAACTTAATCATCACTGTGATAGTATCAAGAGGTGTGATTTTTAAAGTCACTTATCTATGGGGATGGAACTGTCATAGATGAGATTAGGGTCCTTATAAAAGAGTTTAATGGAGTGAATTCATCCCTTCTGTTTCTTCTGCCATATGGGGACACAGTGTTTCTCCCTTAAGCATTCTGAGGATACAGAAAGAAGGACTCACCAGACACCAAATGCTGGTGCTTTGATTTTGGACTTCCCAGCCTCCAGAATTGTGAGAAAATAAATATCTGGTCTTGGGACCAGCAGTTGGCATAATGGCTATGTTGCTGGACTCCCATGTAGTAAACTGCATTTCAAGTCCCAGACCTGGTGGTTTAAACTCAAGGTAGGTGCATGTGCATGCACGCCCAAAATCCCAACAGGATGGAGAAGGGATTGCAACGTGACCATCCCCCCTGGGGGGTGATTTCTTACTTTCTGTCCTCTGTCTTTCTGGTGAGCACACACACCCTATAGCAAAAAACTCTCAAAAAATAATAATAATAAATGTCTGGTCTTATAAATTACCCAGTCTCATATATCTCTTTATAGCAGTACAAACGGACTAAGATAGAAAGCTAGACAGTAGAAGTGGCATTTTCTTTCTTTCTTTTTTTTTTTTTAAGATTTTTGTTTGCTATAGGACATGTTGCACTCACCAGAGAGAGACAGTGAGAGGGAAAGTGAGAAGTCACCCCTAAAGGGGGATGGCCATGCCTCAATCCCTTCTCTTCTACTCTCCTCTCAGGATTTTTGCCACACACATACACATGCCTGGTGTGATTTTCAAGTTGCCAGGTCAGGGACTTAAACCACAGTTGACCATGTGGAAGTCTAACACCTTAACAATTGTGCCATCTGCTGACCCCTGTTCTTACTTCAACTGTGAGTTGGAAAGATTATTCAGTGCAGGGTGGGGGAGGGTGAAGTAACTGATTAAAGCTAGTGCAGTCAAGGGGTTGAATGTATAGGCTTGGGAATCAAAAAGAACTGCTACTCACTATACTTGACATTTGGCAAGGCAAATCTCCCCAGCCCACAGTTCCTTCCATGGTATTATGAGACTGTTCTATCTGTAGGTAAGTCTCACATGGAATAAATGAACTAGTGCATGTTAAGTTTCACAAGGTGCTGGGAAGGCACTTAGAAGTAAAATTCAGTAAGTGTCATCTGTTGGTTAAGAGTCGGTTATTTTAGTATGCAGCTACAGTCAGTTTAGACCAAAACATCTTCCTTCTTAGCTGCTCTACTTTCATGTGATAACACCCTCAAGGGCAGAGACAATATTTTCATTCCCACTGCTTGACTTAGCTGTTGAAGGAAACTGTATTTTGTTTGAACTACTGTATCAGTACCAAACTGTATTTTTAAAATAATCGTTAAGAATTCTGAGAGAATAAACTTAGACTGTCCTTGATCAAACAAAGCTGCTGTAATCAGAATGAATGCTCCGTAATGATCAAGCTATTTATTTTTCAGAGCTTCCAATTTTTTTGAAGCCTAAAATGGTTTAATTCTATCCACCAAGCAATTAATATATTCTACTAAACAAATCAGAGCGGGAGAACCAAATTAACACCTTTCAAGAGTGATATATCAGCACAGGATTCTACAGAATGCTTTATGACCCTTCCACCTAATTTAATAGATAAATTCTGAGCATCCAAATGCCCTAGCATGGTTTGAATTCTTTCAGAGGCTAAAAAAATGTACATTTGTATAAAGTACAACTTTTCAGTAGGAAAATAAAACTCCTCTACTATAAGTGATTAAAAAAAAAAAAAAGAGGTTTTTGCTATAGGACACATGAGCTCACCAGAAAGTGAGAAATCACCACCCAAGAGGCATGGCCATACTGTAATCACTTCTCCTCCAGTCTCCTCTAGGGAATTTGGACACACACACACACACACCCACACCCAGCATGTATTTTAAGCAGCCGGGTCCAACTATAGTAGACTACATGTGAGTCGAGCAATGTAGCCATTATGTCATCTCATGGTCTCTCTTCTTTTAAAGCCTTTATTTTGACCCCAAGACTAGACTAAAATTCACTTCATTAGCCTGCACTTACTCGGTTAGAAAGTGAGATGTCTTATGTAAGTACGTAAGAGTTGAAACAAAAGCACGGTAGATGTCTTTCTACCCTCATGGGCCTGACAGATCATGTTCCAGGGCTGCAGACCTTTCAGAGGTCCCTGCCTCACCCCGGTCTTCAGTTTGGGACAGCTAATTGGCCTTCCTATACACCTGGTTGAAGAGTGCACCATGGCTCAGTAACTGCAGCCACACCTTCCCCATTACAAAGCACATGCACTTATTGTTACTAGCGCTCACGCTTCACTCCCTACTCTCCATGGACCGGAAGATGGGCAAGGAAAGTTGCCTTTTTGTCCCCCAAAACTATCACTGATATTCACTTTAACCTGACAGGATTAACATGTGAAAGAATGAGTCTACCTAGAAGTGCTCTAGATCTGATACATGAGACAGAAATTGATAGGTGCTTCTGGAAGTAACTATTAGATTGCCCTGTTAGACAGTGGGAAGATGTTGAAGAGCAATGAGTCCCTCAAGGTCACTGTTTTTCCCCTTGAAACAGAGACATTTCAAGACAGTGCCTTTCATGCTCTGGCCACTTCCTTGATACATTTGCCTAAGAAAAGTAGCTGGCAGGGAATTTCTGTATTTTTTATTTGTTTTTTTGTGTTTTAATTGCTAGTGTGTGTACATACAAGATAGACAGAGAGAGAGAAAGTGCCCCCCATAAGATATGATCATGCTGGATTTTTTTTTAACCTCCTTTTCTTCACCCCATTAGGATTTAGGGCAAGCACTCACACATAGACATTACATATACCTTTTTTTTTTTTCTTTTTTGGAAAGGTGGTTTTTGTTTTGTTTTGTATTTCTATAGGGTTTGTGCCCTTGCCAGAAAGACAGAGAGAGACAGAGAGACAGAAAGCAAGAAATCACCCCCCAGGGGGTACAGCCATGCCACAGTCCCTTCTCTTCCATTCTGCTCTTGGGATCCTGGGCATGCACACATACGTGCCCAGCGCGAGTTTAAGCCAACGGGTCCGGAACTCAAACTGCGGTCAACTACATGGGAGTCCAGCGACATAGCCACTACGCCAACCACTGGTCCCATATACATCCTTTTTCAAGCTGCCAGGGTTGGCCATTTGAGATCTGGCTTTCTGTGCACAGCACTTAACTGCACTACAGAGTCATCCCTGTATTGTTTCTTTAATAGGACTTACAGAGTGCCTTGGTCTTACAAAAGAAAGAGGAAAATAAGAAAGGGTGGGGGGAAGAGCTGTTATTACTGTTGTTGTTATTGTGAGTACACCAGAATCAAGGCTTTGACGACAAGGGCTGAGTTTAACGCTGATTGTTCCGACATAGCAGAAGAGCAAGCGCTGATGGGCTGATCAGTAGGAAACTAATACAGTAATTATTCACAATCATGCCAAAGTCATACCCAGGAAATAAAAGGTGAAAGGTAGATCAGGCCAGGCTAGGGATCTGAAGCAAGATTCTTGAAGACTAGATTAGGTAACGTGGCACAGGAGAAGGATGGATTAGGTGAGAAACATGAGATTGCCAGGCCAGCCACCGCCAAGCCCTGACTGCTAAGCACAGAAGTCAGAAAAGCTACAAGGATGAAGGTAGCTGAGGCGTAGTCCTCACAGAGCGTACATCCAGAGCAGCATCTGAAATCGGAGGTCTTTATAGCTCCACAATCTAGAAACTTCCACCTAGGTCTTCCAGGGTAATGTTCAAAGGGTGAAAGAGGAGAGCTTAGGAGTCCGGACTGATAGAGTACAAGTAGCAGCAGTTAAACCAAGGAACACACACACACATGCACACACCCTAAAATAACTGGTGATATCCAGGAAAACAGATAAACTCACCCCAAAAGTCTCTTGAGGTTTTAGGAGTCCAAAGCTGTATTATCGTGTTATTATAGTACGCATAGGAGGCAGAAGAAAGATATAACTTTTTTTAAGCAAGTTTTTGTTTTTGTTTTGTTATAGGGCATGTGCGCTTTCCAGAGAGATAGAGAGAGAAAGAGAGAAACAGAAAGCAAGAAATCGTCCCCTCGGGGGGTGGGGATGGACACCACAATCCTTTCTCCATTCTTCTCTAAGGATTTTAGACACACGCACACATGCACCCATCATGAGTTTCAAGCCACCAGGTCCAGGTCTCAAATCACAGTTGGTCATGTGGGAGTCCAGAGCCTTAACCATTATGCCACCTGTTGGCCCAGGATATAATTTTTTTTTAAATTACAATGACAACAACCATTAGATGGTTAAGAAAGCAGTTAAGGGAGTTACACTGACCTCAGATTGAATCCACATCTGATCTTGGAAAAGTTTATGCTACCTGTTCCTCTGTTTTGTTTTCTCTAAAATGGGGATGATACCTACTTATACCCTTGGATTGTTCCAAAGTTAAACTGGCATAAATTGCTTAGTATTTCCCTGAGAACATAAAAAGGCCCAATCAGTGGACATGCTCCTGGTGATGAGGATGATGATGATGATGATGATGTATTATAATATACCTCTGATGTTCACAGAGCACAAATCACCTTCTTTGTTGATTCTTCTATCCTATTATCAGCAAAACCAGGATCCCTGCTCTGACAGAATCGGAATTCACTCACTTTCAATGCATTATATTGAATTGGGGCTAAGGAAGCCCCGACACAAGATAAATCAATATCTTTAATAAATAGTATTATCTAGTAATAGTATAAAATTAACATTGTCCCAGAGAAAATAAAGTAACAAGAGGTAAAATTATTGGGTCATCAGAAAAGTCAAGTCAAAATTTTGCCCATCGTTGGAATACTTACACAACCGTACCCATATGTTTTTCTATGCAAAAATGCCTCATGACTTTTCCTACAACCATGATTAGGCGCTAAGTAATTACGTGCTAAATTATTATGCAGACCAATGCTAACGAGAAGAAAGAAGTGTTTACTAAGAGTCATTGAACACCTCCATGATATTTACCCTGTTTGCTGTTCACAACAATCCAATGAGAAACATACCATCTCTGACTTACAAATGAGGAACCGAAGGCTTAGAAAAGTTAATAGCTTGCCTATGATTACTCAGTGAAAGGAAGAG
>NW_006159773.1:1567083-1568143 GCF_000334495.1 Tupaia belangeri chinensis
ACAGAAAGCAAGAAATCGTCCCCTCGGGGGGTGGGGATGGACACCACAATCCTTTCTCCATTCTTCTCTAAGGATTTTAGACACACGCACACATGCACCCATCATGAGTTTCAAGCCACCAGGTCCAGGTCTCAAATCACAGTTGGTCATGTGGGAGTCCAGAGCCTTAACCATTATGCCACCTGTTGGCCCAGGATATAATTTTTTTTTAAATTACAATGACAACAACCATTAGATGGTTAAGAAAGCAGTTAAGGGAGTTACACTGACCTCAGATTGAATCCACATCTGATCTTGGAAAAGTTTATGCTACCTGTTCCTCTGTTTTGTTTTCTCTAAAATGGGGATGCTACCTACTTATACCCTTGGATTGTTCCAAAGTTAAACTGGCATAAATTGCTTAGTATTTCCCTGAGAACATAAAAAGGCCCAATCAGTGGACATGCTCCTGGTGATGAGGATGATGATGATGATGATGATGTATTATAATATACCTCTGATGTTCACAGAGCACAAATCACCTTCTTTGTTGATTCTTCTATCCTATTATCAGCAAAACCAGGATCCCTGCTCTGACAGAATCGGAATTCACTCACTTTCAATGCATTATATTGAATTGGGGCTAAGGAAGCCCCGACACAAGATAAATCAATATCTTTAATAAATAGTATTATCTAGTAATAGTATAAAATTAACATTGTCCCAGAGAAAATAAAGTAACAAGAGGTAAAATTATTGGGTCATCAGAAAAGTCAAGTCAAAATTTTGCCCATCGTTGGAATACTTACACAACCGTACCCATATGTTTTTCTATGCAAAAATGCCTCATGACTTTTCCTACAACCATGATTAGGCGCTAAGTAATTACGTGCTAAATTATTATGCAGACCAATGCTAACGAGAAGAAAGAAGTGTTTACTAAGAGTCATTGAACACCTCCATGATATTTACCCTGTTTGCTGTTCACAACAATCCAATGAGAAACATACCATCTCTGACTTACAAATGAGGAACCGAAGGCTTAGAAAAGTTAATAGCTTGCCTATGATTACTCAGTGAA
>NW_006159773.1:1568168-1592563 GCF_000334495.1 Tupaia belangeri chinensis
AATATGGATACATGTGCCTCAAAAGCCTGTTTCCCCAGCCTCTGACCCATGGCAGCTCAGCAGGTACCAAGGCAAGTTGCCAATCTGAGACTGGTATCGCAGCAAACTATGCTGATTCCAACTGTGACTGTCCCTTTCTATAAAAGAAGACAAATTGGATACAAAACACGAGCATGAAAATAGTTTCACCTAGAACACAACACATACTTGAAAACCAAGCATAAATTTTGAGCTATTGGGTTGTTGGAAAAGTCATGACATATTTTTCTATGCAAAAATGCATCATGTCTTTTCTGATGACCCAACACATCAAGTGCCTATGAAATAGGAGATTAAAAACTATAATCATTTTGCAAACAAAACAGAAATCATGGACATGAGTAGAACAACATAAAAAGGTGAAATTTTGCCCATCATGGGAACACTTACACAACTTTACTCATATAAAGTTGGGACAGAAGTATGTATGTACCAAGGGCAGAAGATCCATGAGTCTGCCCTTTGTACAATTGTGTTAAATTAAGAATTGTCTGTACATATGTATATATGAATATGTACATGTATATGTGTATATTTTAATGTTTTTCATCAGGGCTTATCTAACCTATAACTCTATAAACATATTTATAAATATTGGATCATCAGAAAACTCATGACGTATTTTTTCAAAAAAATGCATCATCCCCCACAGGGAGTGATTTTTCACTTTCTCTCTCTGGTGAGCACATCCACCATCTTGCAAAAACTTTTTTTAAAAAAAGTGAAAGCTTTAAAAAATAAAACATTTTATATAGAAAAGCCGCCAAGAAAAAAGAATGCATCATGACTTTTTTGATAACCAATATTTTTATAGTTAAATTCCCCAGCCTGCCAGTAAGAGATTATTTGTTCAGATTTCTTCTTTGTGTTTGTGTGTGTGTGTGTGTGTGTGTGTTTCTTCCATAGTGTGAGTAGGCTCACACGAGAGAGGCAAAGAGAAGGAAAGTGAGAAATCACCCCCTGAAGGGGGTCATTCACACCACAATCCCTTCTCCATTCTCCTCTCAGGATTTGGGGCATGAATGCACATATGCCTGACATGAGGTTCAAGCTGCTGGGTTCAAGACTTGAGTCATGATCACTTCAATCCAGTGCCTTAACTACCACATCACCTCCTGGCCCAGATTTCATTTCTTAAAATTAAACTGTTTTACATATCCTTTTCTCCCTCCTTCGCCTCTTTACCATATATTTACCTTTGTTGTATGGACAGTTCAGCAACAATAAAAAAATGATTGCAAATCTAATGGGCATTAAAAAAAAATTCACACAGCGTTACAACCACACTCTACTTCAGAACAAGCCTATAAAAAAGAAACACAACAGGGGCTAGCAGATGGCCTAGCAGTTATACCCCTGGACTCCCACAAGGCTGACTGCAGTTCGAGTCCTGAAGTCAAAGGCTTAAAACACATGCCCGCCACATGTGCTTGCATGCCCAAAATCCCAAGAGGAGAGTGGAGAAGGGATAGTAACGTGATCATACCCCGGGAAGGGGGGGGGTGATTTCTTTCTTTCTGTGTCTCTGTCTCTTTGGTGAGCACACACACACCCGATAGCAAAAATCTCTCTACTTAAAAGAGAGAGAAAGAGAGAAAGAAAGAAGAGAGAGAGAGAGAGAGAGAGAAAGAAAGAAAGAAAGAAAGAAAGAAAGAAAGAAAGAGAGAGAAAGAGAGAGAGAGAGAGAGAAACAGAACACATGCAAGGTGTACAAGGCTCTTTGAAGCACCAGCCCATCAGCCTTTTCAGACACACCCAGTCTCAGAAGCTAAGTCAGCATAAGAACCATCCATTCATTGGTCATTTATTGAGTGACCATGGCATGCTTGGCACTAGCCGAGGTTCCACGGATACATTGCCTGCCTAACTGGAGATCAGAGGCTGGTCACAGAGACAACCGCAGAACTATTAGATCAGGGCTATGCCTTTAGCGTGCACAAGATACAGTGGCTATGAAAACGTATTCACCCTTGAGTAAAAGAACAGTGTTATTCTTTTGTGTTCACATGTGCCACATATAAAAATATTGGCTGACATAAAGTACAGATGACAAAGAGTCATGTTGAGAGGTAAAAAAACAAAAACAGGAAAACCCCACAAAAATAGGCTTTTCGTTTATTCCATTTTTGTTTGTTTCTGCTAGAGGGCATGTGCACTCACTCCAGAGAGACAGACAGAGAGGGAGAGAGAAAGCATCCACTGTGGAGAATGGTAATGCCACAGTTCCTTCTCCTCCACCTCTCCCTCCTTTCAGAATTTTGGGCACACAGGCACGCATGCTTGCATTTTTCTCAAGGCGCCAAGTCCAGGACTCAAACTGCGCAGTCAGCCATGTTGGATCCTACTGCCTTAACCATCAGGCTGCAGAGTCAGTCCATACAACTCGTTTTAATTTTACTTAATCTATAGGATACACCCAATTTTTTCCAGCATTGCATCCTAGTGAGCTTTTATCAAATTCTCATCAGCTCAAAGCTGCAGATCACTACCATTCTGTGCCCTATAATTTTTAATCTCATTTTCCACCTTTAGTTTCCAAACCAACATGGACTTTGTCATCCATCTTCCAGTTTGGGGTGAAGGTCATCACCTGGTCATTTATATTGCTCTGTTCTCAATATAATAGAGACATATGGCTAATGTGTCCTTAATCGTGTTATTTTGTTGTGCTCTGTTGCTATTGCATCTCCTGAATTTTCTTCAGCCAATTACTGTCAAGTGCATTTAATTTCTTCTATTTCATGTTAGCTCACTGCCAATATTCTCCTCACCACAGAACTGATATTCTGCTAGGCAAAAACTGAATTTTTACTTTAGACTGATAGAGATTCACTCTCTGATAGTTTCTTGAAAGTGAAACCATTCTTTTTCTGAAAGTCCTTGACAGCCATTGCAAAAGCCTTCTTTAACCTTCCAGAGCATGTTCACATGCTTTATTCAGATGTCACTATTTCCATGTTACACCTAATTATGTGATAATGTGGTGAGCACTACTGTGTCCTGAGAAAATAGGTTGAATTACTCTAGATGCCAGCAACAAATGGCAGAGCCCACAGAAAATGCCATTTATTCATTCTTTAGTCAATTAAAAACTTAGTAGGTGGAGTCCAGGCAGTGGCACACCAGTGATACAATGCTCTCTGAGACTGACTCAGATGGGAAGGTTCCAGGTTTGTGTCTGGAGAACTCCCTGAATACACTGGACATCCATGTGGCCATGACATCGGACTGGCTGACAGGGGTGGATGACAGTTTAAGGATCCTGATGGGTCCACTTTTTCTCTCTCTTGTACATGTGCACTCATTCATGCAAGAGAAATGGATAACCTTAAAAAATGAAAATAAAAAGCTTGGTAGAAAGATCTGGAAGTATAAGTGAAAGATCCAAAATTTCTATACTCCTATGAAATGAAATGCTTTTTTGCCTGAACATATTGTATTTCCTATAGTTTAACAGTTTTCTAATCTCCCTCAGAAAATAGTATAAGAACCATTTATGGCCAGCCAATGGCAATGAAGGTTAAGGCAGCTAGATCCTACATAGACAACTAAGTGGCTCAAGTCCCAGACTGGGTGCTTGAATAACACACTGGACACATGTGCATGCATGCCCACAAATCCCAAGGAGAATAGAGAAGAGATTGCAGTATGGCCATCCCCATTGGGGGTGGGGTGCTTTCTCACTCTCTCTCTCTCTCTCTCTCTCTCTCTCTCTCTCTCTCCAGCAAGCACACACCCCGTATAACAAACAAACAAAATCTTTTATAATATCTTTGGTCTACTGTGCAATTAAAATGTTTCACATACAAATTGGAAAATAGTGTGACTACAACTAGTATACAGGATACTTTTCTGATTTCTTACTCTATAAATGTTTTGGATAGAATTTTGCTTGTTTTGTTTTCATGGAAAGTGGACAAGTAGCTTCCTACCTTCAGGACACAAGTTAAATTTCTTTTTCTCCCCCTTTTTTTAACTGCACCGTTTCCATGAGTTTCAAGTGTAGTCTTCAAGATGAGATCTACAATTTTAGGTGAGAGTAAATGTACATTCTTTAGTACAAATCCTAAACAAACTAAGAAATGAAACATTTTTTAAAACTCAATATAACAGCTTAGTCCTAATAGAGAAAATATTAACAATTAAGGGGGGAGAAAAGCACATTTCATCATGAACTTTGTAATGTACAGATACCAAATTTCTCTACAAAGACTTCTCAAAGGTGCATAGGCACCTAATTTCTCCACAAAGACTTCAAAGAGGATGGTAGAAATGAATGTAGAATGCTGGGTGGCAGCTGGTCTGACACGACAGGCTTGAATAAATGTGCCAACAAAGCCCTTATGGTTTATTGGGTAATTATGAGAAGTGGCATTGGTGCCAGCCAATTGGATTCCTGGGCATCTACTGCTAAGCCCACTTACTCTTAAAGTAGATCATTAAAAATGTACTTTGGTGGAGAAGCTTTACTCCTACTCCACATAAATAGTCTATTTGCAAAGTTAGTCATTTGGTCAAAATGCAGCACATCAGTGCTGGTACAGTGAGCAACCACCTCTACATTACACAAACATCTTCCATTAAAGACATTTCAGAGTGAAGCTTTCAAATACAACAGGAATGAATGGGCCTGCAATGGGCATGAGCCCATCCATTCCCATCCATAAAACCACGTATTGACACAAAAGTGAGTTCATTTCATTTGTTTGCAGAGTTCTGAAAATTTCACTACAAAGCTTATATATACAACAGAAATGGAAGCACATTTTTTTAAAAATGCCAAACAGAGGACAGAATTTTTAACTTGAAAAGACAAATCTTAATTCCTGGAAAATGAAAGTCTATCTCCTCTTGCCAAAGGACTAAACAAAGAGGTGATAAAATCTTTAAAATCTTTTTTAAAAATCTTAAAAAGAAATATCACTGAGCAAGATTAGACTTTTTCTTAATAACACAGAAAAGAATAGTCTTAAATATGTAATTGTCCATTCCCCAAACCTTCAAAAGTTAGTTGATTTCAAATACTGTCTTAGGGGAACAGGAACTAGAACAATATGAAGACAACCATGAAGACTTTAGCTTAGGTCTGGGAAAATGATTTTTTTTTTTTTTTTTGGAGAGGTTTTTGCTATAGGGCACGTGTGCTCGCCAGACAGACAGAGAGAGACATAGAGACAGAAAGCGAGAAATCACCCCCCGGGGGGATGGCCATGTCACAATCCCTTCTCCTCTATTCCCCTCTCGGGATCTTGGGCACACACACACATGGGCCTGGCGTGAGTTTAAGCCACTGGGTCCGGGACTCGAACCACAGTTGACTACGTGGGAGTCCAGAGACATAGCCATTATGCTAACTGCAGGTCCCAAGGTGTGGGAAAATGTTTTAAAGCTACTATAGGATAGACATGGATTTGATGCTTATTTTCTAATATGATGTTCACCTTCATTCCCAGAAAACAAGGATTTGTAATCATGAGAGTCAAGCTTCTTAACCAAAAAGTTTAGTCACTAGAAGTATTAAGGACAAAGAATCTCTGTTGATAACTTTTGACTTATAATCAGAGGCAATGCTCAAAGTATTTACTAGCTAGTTGGTTTGGGCACCAATCACCCAGAATGTACTCCCAGATGTTACCACGCTGGAGCAGGGTCTGAGAAGCCCTTTTGTAGAGGGTTGTAAGGAATGAGTTCTGTAGAGGGGCCAGAGGAGCTAAGGCAGCAGTGGTGGGTGACCAGGGTCTCAATAAAAATGCCATTTACTGAGCACTTTAGCAATTAGTATTTTAATATTTTAGCAACTAGTGTGGGCATATTACTTGTGTACACTGGATGTTCATCCTCGTTCCATCCTATATGAAGATGTTCATCACATGGGAGCTAGATCCTGAGAAATAATTTCAAAAGGAGACCGGTAATTTGATTTAAAAATACAGATGCTGATCTTTTCCTCAGAACACAACGAGGAAGGTGGGAGGACAGGAAAGAAAGAAGAAAGGGATGCATTCAGGGATAGCCATAATCTATCACTGCAATGAAAGGATTCAGTACCATAGACCTCAAGGAAAGGGAAGCAAGAGTGACTGAAGGGAAATCTTACATAAAAAGGGGCTTAAGTGGGACCAGCAAATGGCATAATGGTTACTTCTCTGGACTCACATATAGTTAACCGCGGTTCGAGTCCCAGACCCCACGGCTTAAAACTCACCAGGTGTGTGTGCATGCATGCCCAAGATCTCAAGAAGAAAATGGAGAAGGGTTTGTGGCATGACCATCCCCCTGTGGGGGTGATTTCTTGCTTTCTGTCTTTCTGTCTCTCTGTCTCTCTGGCGAGCACATGCACCCTATAGCAAAAATCTCTCTCAAAAAGGTGGTGGGGGGGAAGCTCAAAGAAGTAAAGGTAGCCTTTTCTCTGGCTGATAAGAATGGCAAGTGTGCAGGCCACCAGGAGCAATGAGGTAGGTACTGCTTTCCATCAGCATCCTAAATCCAATTTGAAACCATCATTTCATCTCCAAAGTAATAGATGAAAAAGTTTACACTGAAGACAAAGCACCTAAGTTAAATCACATCATCAACCTGGGGCTGATGAGACACCGAGTGGATTTTCTATTACATTTCTACCGACTGAACATCTGTCTTACAGTGAGCTTATTCAGCCTCAGCCAAAAGCTTTCATATCCAGGCATACTCATCATAATCTGGGGGCACTGAACTGAAATATACTCCGAAGAGATAAGACAGACCATTGGGAAATCATTTTCACTCATAAAAGCTTATCCTGAACAAGAAAAAAACCCAGTTGAAGGAGCATGAGAAAGCACCAATGGCTCAGCAACCAAGTTCTTTTAAAATATGAGCCCTCACACCATTGCTGAGGGGAAAGTGACCTTTCAAGTTCTGAAGCAGAGCCAGCTACCAATGGGTGACTGGCTTATTGAAGGCACAAAACACTCTATCACCAAGGCAGCGGAACATTCATGTACTTCTATTTTCACACAATAGGCAATCAGTATATGTTGACCAAAAGAGTGAGAAGTGTATATCCAGCTCAAATTCATTGTGTTATTCTGAAAGTAAGGCTCTAGGACTTAAAAATCCCATCCCTGAAAACAGTGATGTAGGAGAAATCTGGAGAAAAATAGAGTAGGCAAAGATTAAAGGTCAGCCCTGGCCAACCTTCCTTCAAGAAACCCTTAGTGGGATCAGAAAGTGGACAATGTTAACACAACACTCTGCAAAACTGACCCACGTGGGAAGGTTCTGGGTTCACAACTGGAGACCTCCCTGAACATCCAGCTGTGCATGTGCCCATGATCCAGGGCTGGCTGAGGCTGGGGGTAAATTGCAGCATGAGGACACTACTAAAGGTCCCTTTCTCTCACCCTCTGTCTCTCTCTCATGGAAGAAGTAAATAAATAAACTTTAAAAGAAGAAAAAAGTGATCGGTCAGTGGTGTGGTGGTTAAGGCAACTGAGTCCCACATGACCGTGGTTTGAGTCCTGGACCTGGTGGCTTGAAAAACATGCCAGGTCCATATACATGGCCAAACTCTCAAGAGGAGTACGGAAGAGAAGAAATTCAGCATGGCCATATCCCCGGGGGAGCTTTCTCACTTTCCCTCTCTCTCTCTCTCTCTGTCTCTTTCTGGTGAGTGCTTGTGGTTTACAGCAAACTTTTAAAAACTATGACAATAACAAAAAGAATTCTGGGGGGGGGGGGGATGATTGCTAACTTGCTGCCTGTTAGTGCTTTATTTTTTGCCTCCTACTGTGATTTGGGAGTGGTGGGAGGAGTGGGAATCAATTGGTGGCCAACACTTTTTAATGTGGTTTTCCTAGAAAGATATGCCATCTCTTGAAAAATGAAGTGAGCTGTCAGCAAACCCTCGCCCCAGGGCCATGGGCCAGAGCTGTTCCTGTCCCACCTTTCCCATGGGCCCTGTAGGGTACCCTGTCTGGTAGAAGAATGTTTGTGTTTCATAACCTGTACTGCAGAGAGCTATTTTTATTGAATATTTTATAAGAAAAAGGGGGAGCACCCTCCCCAATGGGGCATGATCACACTGCAATTCTTTCCTCTATTTTTCCATCCTATCAGGATTTGGGGCACATTGGTATATGTATTGTTTCCCCATACCCCAACCCCTGTTTTTCAAGCTGGCAGGCTGGGACTGGAACCACAGTTTGCCATGTAGAATTTGGTCCTTTAACCACTAGGCTATAGGGCCAGCCCCCAGATCAGAATTTCTGAAATGTTTCTGCAAATGGTGTGGATCTGAAGGAAGTCTATTGGGCTCTCTCACCTGCCCTTAAATCTCTGCTTCCAACCATTTGGTTTCAATCGGTCTCCTTGAGATACTGAAAGACATTCATCAAAGCAGTGGCATGGTGCATTTCACAGAAAGCCTTTCCCTGGAAGGAAGAGCTCCTTGGAATGGTACCACATTGGCCAGAAACCCTCATTTCCTGCAGTGCAGCATCCATCCAAGAAATACTCTCTCCAGGACCAATATTGCCAAGAATAATACAGACAAACACGCTGGCATTCACAAGCTTTGAAGGTAGCCCAGAAACTGAGATGCTCAGCCCACTCACAGTAGAGAAAGACATGCACCCCTCCTTCTTTGTCTGGATAACTATCATGTACCTCAGAAGTTAAGCTAGCCCACTACAGATGAGCAAAGATCGGCTCAAGAAATGACAGTTTTTTGGGGAGAAAAAAAAGATTATGCTCAAGGGTTAGAGACTTGGGAATATTTTTCTACTTAGATGGGTACCGAACAAAGATTCTGGTCTATATACTCCCAGTGTCTATTGTACTCTGCCATTGAAGAGAGACACACAAGGAAAAGATCCCCAATGGGTCCACTGAAACGGATTACCCTCAGTCTAGAATCAGTAACATTTACCTACTTGATGAAGTTGACTTGAAGTTTTCCTTACTGACCTTTCAAATATCCTTAGGCTAAAAACAGTGAAGGTGTGACCAGTGGAAACCATTATAGTCCCCTTTTTAAATGCTGTCCCTTGGCTTGCTTTTGTTTTTGTTTGTTTGTTTGTTTGTTTGTTTGTTTTTTAGCATAACAAAGTAGGGAGCTAAGGTTTCTTTTAATTAAAAAATATTTTTGGGGGGGGAATAGCAGTTGGCGTAATGGCTATGTCACTGGACTCCCATATAGTCGACCGTGGTTCGAGTCCCAGACCTGGTGGCTTAAACTCACACCAGGCGTGTGTGCGTGCATGCCCAAGATCCCGAGAGGAGAATGGAGGAGAATGGAGGAAGGCCACCTCCCCCCCCAGGGGTGACTTCTCGTTTTCTGTCTCTCTGTCTCTCTGTCTCTGTCTTTCTGGCAAGCACATGCACCCTATAGCAAAAACCTCTCAAAAAAAAAAAAAAAAACAACTTTTTTTTAGTTTTGAAAGGAAAAGTACTAGTTTTAAGATGAGTTTGATCTTAGTGAGACAATAACATGTGATAACATGAGACAAAACAACATAACTTGATTCCAAAGTCCCAAAATGACATTGCACATACATTTCTCTCCACTTGTGTGTGTGTGTGTGTGTGTGTGTGTGTGTGTGTGTGTGTGTGTGTTTAAGAGAACTCAATAACTATGAGCCTTTTTAACAAGAAAAGGGCAGTTCTCAGAAGCTACACGATATTTACATGGATAGGTACTGTAATAATATACTTCCTTCCACTTAAAATGGCAAGAAATCTTAGTCAGGATTTTCTAAACCTCTTTCTTTACATCTTGATTCCTCAATGTCTTAACAATCTCATTAGTGCCCACAGCTTCCTCTGGCTAGAAAAGCTCTTTTACCACAAAAAGAAGGACCGCTCTCCCAGTAGAGGGTAGGTGTGAAGTACAAAGGGAAGAAACATGTAACAGACAAAATGTAAAGTTTTCCATTGCGGGGGTGGGGGTGGGGGGAATAAATGTATATATAGTATACATCATTCTGGGGACTTTATATAAAATGTGAATTTAATTTGGAAAATTTTTTAAATAGGCAGAAAGATAAAGATTGAAAATAAGTGGTATCCCCTCCTAAAAGAATGATTTCATTTCAGATTATTTTTATATTGTAGTCTATAACTATTCCCTAAAGAATAAGTGTTTTAGTAGAGTGAGCTAATAATTTAGCTTACGAACCTATTAGTGAGTTAATGCAATCTCATAAATGACCAACTTAGATTATAGAAACCATTCACCACTCTGGACTAATCTAGATGGCTCTTTCCATGCCCTAGACTGAGTTTCATAAGCAAAATTTACAGATATTTTATAGCAAGTTTTGAGTTGAAGAAGATGGTAAGCCCCCTAGGAAAAAAAAATGGAATCACAAGGCTATCAAGAGAGGCAAAGAAAAATTAAGAAAGATGGGCAAGGAGAAAATATCTAAATACATTTTAAATGAGATTTGAAAAAGAAATGGAGGAGCAATGAGGTGTAAAGAGAAGACAAAGGCCAACTTTCAGACTTCCAGATAAACAAGCAGACATCATTCACACCTAGTGAGGTAGTGACGCAGAGAGGCCATCAAGTCTCACAAGGAGCTATGCTCCCTCCTTGGACGTTAATTATAGAAGTCTAGTCCTTGTCTGGCATACAGCTAGTTAGATTTCTAGTTTTCCATCTCACTGCTCTATGGAATCATTTATGTTGGCTCAAGCCACCAGAGACTAATGGATATTCTTCACTCCATAAACCAGCAGCTACATTCATGTGTTTCTATGGAGAGGCTGGGGAGAGAAACACACATGTAAAGTTTCCTACATAACCAAAAATATCATCACCAGCAATACTGATGGTAATATACTCACACATGTAAACTAAGTCAACCTCTGTATTTCCAAAGAGCCAGTCATATTATACTTAAGCAAATATTTTTCTGATCTGGAAGTGAGTTTAGTACAAAGCTACACCAAGAATGAGAAAAAAGCTCTTAGCTGCATTCAGACCAACCCTGTGTGGCAATAAATTTAAGAAAACCTGGTTTAACCTTTATATCTGCCAAAGTTCCCAGGGAAAAGGTGTAAGATTGTTCAGGATCCAGATATAATTAGTTGAATAGATTGTTCATGTCCTTCTCTTCAGACAAAAATGCCAACTTTTGACCATTTTGCTATTTATTAGTACCTCTACCAAGGAAATTTTCTATTAATACTCAAACTTTATCTAATGAAGACTTAAATAGAACCATAGGAAGAAGGCAGGGGGAAAGGAAATCAACCAGCTTATTTTTCTTATATTTGAAAAAGACTAAAAGGATATTGAAATTATGGATAACTTTTCATTTACCATTTAATCAGTGATTAGAACTTTTCTGAATGATTTCATTCCAGATTATTTTTATGTTGTAGTCTATAACTATTCCCTAAAGAATAAGTGTTTTAGTAGAGTGAGCTAATAATTTAGCTTACGAACCTATTAGTGAGTTAATAGATCCAACTCAAGACATCAGGCACTTGATGACGTCATCTTCTCTTCAACTGAGTGGGCCAGTCACACTTAAAGGAAAAGATAAAAGGGTACATCCATACTGTTTTGAATCTCAAGCCCCATGATACTAACACCAGAATGAAATGAATTGTTAGTAATTCTAGTTTTATCTTCATGAGTTCAGATTTCTATCTTTGTGGCTTTGGTATTTATATTATGTATTTGTTTGTTGTGTGTGTGTGTTTGGTTGTCTGTTTAGTTTAGAAGATTCAAGAATGAGACCAGCTAGAAACTTAGCTCTATATCCTAGAACCTAGAGGCTAGCCTCACCAAATGCATTTGGCAAAACCAGAAGTTTTATTGTCATTACCCTCTTACATAGATTGCTATTGTAGTAATTTTCAATTCAAGAATCACAAGTGAAAGCATTTATTTTATCCATTGCAGAGCAAACTTGAGTATTCCTATGATTAAGTGAATCTAGAGTATTCATATACCTGAATCAATATGGAAGGACCTATTGGGTTATCTGAAAAGTCATAACATATTTTTCTATGTAAAAATGTGTCATCACTGAGACGAGCAGATGGCGTAATGGTTATGTCGCTGGATTCTCATGTAGTCAACCACAATTCAAGTCCCAAACCAAGCAGCTTAAAAATCTCATGCCAGGCGCATGTGTGTACATACCCAAAATCCCTAGAGGAGAATGGAGGAGAAGGGATTGCAGCATGGCTATCCCCCTGAGGGGAGGGTGATTTCTCACCTTCTGTCTCTCTGTCTCTCTCTGGCAAGTGCACACACCCTATAGTAAAAATCTCCCTAAAAAATAAAAAATGTGTCATCACTACTGTCAACCCAATAGATCTCCCTGACCAAGGACCTGCTGAAATTCATGGACTATTACTTACCCAGCACTATGGGAAAATCACCAATATTTTTGTGGTGGTAAGTGGAAGTGATAGATGGTACTCACCTTTTTTTTTTCTTTTTTTATAAAGTACTTTGTGACAAAGACATTGTAAAACAGACATAATGCCTCCTTTTTATTGTTTTTGTCCCTTTAAATAATAATGACAAATTCATCTTTTATTACCTCTCTAGTTCTTAAGGAAAGCTGCAAAAAGGAAATTATGAGCATAAAAGCTCCACTATAACTTTGAAAATAAGCAGTCTATAGCCACTGGAGGAAACAGAACGGGTTTGGATCTTTCTCATAGGTCTAGCGCCAGGTAATTATCACTACTTGATCTGTGAGAGCACTAAAAGTTTCATTTTCAGGGCTTCTCTATTTGATAGGACTCAGAGTTTGTACTGTGTGATCAGTCCTATCTCCAAGGCATTTGTCAAAAGCAATCAATGGCAATTATTTTATCTCGTTGCTGTCTAAGGTAACTTTACAACTGGGACTAACAAGAGGTTCTAAAAATCTTATAAGGGAGAGTTGGGGAATGAGATGCCCATACAGGTTATGAAAAGCTCTGTATATGCCTGGGAATGAAGTGATATGTAGTATGAGCAGAGCTGTGTAACCATGGCTGTGCACATACCCATAAAAATTTTAAGGCCATTTTCTCTCACCATTGGCTGAACTTGAGGCTCTGCTCAACAAAAGTAAAAGCTAATGCAGACTTGTAAATAATCTGCTATAACACTAAAATGTGCCCCAACACATACACACACACACACACACACACACACACACACATAAACACACTCCTTTGGCAAAAACTTGGAACCTTGTTGATTCAAAGCATTAGAAAAACTCTGTCCATTTGTAACTGATAATTATCTAACCAACCATAGACCCAGTGGTTACATACAACTTTATAGTCTTTACATGATTATTTCAGAAATGTCATTTAATAAACAAACAAACTCTGTCCAGGTGTAACTGATAATTGTCTAACCAACCATAGACCAGTGGTTACATACAACTTTATAGTCTTTACATGATTATTTCAGAAATGTCATTTAATAAACAAACAAAAACTCTAAGAAAAGAAAAGTGGAAAAAAAATATGATTTCCAATATTGCACATTAAATGTTTAAATCTCCATATTTTGACAGAAAAAAACCTACTAACAAAAAAGACAAGCAAAGAATAGAAAAATGTGGGCAATATATTTAAAAAAAAATCTGTATGTAAAAAAGCCCAGATGTTGGACTTAATATACAATCATAAATATAAAGAAATAGAAAAACTCATATTTAAAGACTAAAAGAAAATTATGAGAATGATGTCTCACCAAAGAGATAATCACATAAGCTATGGGAATTATCAATAAGAAGGAAAGGAACAAGAGGGGGAAAGGAGAAAGCAGCAAAGCCAAATAAATATCTTTGAGTTGAACAATATAATAACTGAAATAAAAAAAATTCTCTAATGAGGATCAACAGCAGATTTAATGGCAGAATAAAGGATCAAAAAACTTGAAGACACATCAATTTAGATTCTATAATTTAGATTCTACAAGTTGAAAATATAAATAAAAATTAACAAAACCTCAGAGACCTGTAGAGACCATTTAAGCACACCAGTACATCCATAATAGGGGTCCCAGAAAGAGAGAAGAGTAAGTAGAAAGGGGGGGAGGGGAGTTTGAAGAAATAATGGCCCCAAACTCACCAAATTTGATATAAACTTTAATCCAAATGTCCAAAAACCTCAAAGACTTCCAGGTAGAATATACTGAAAGAGACACAGACCTAGGCATATGATAGTCAAACTGTCAGAAAGCAAAGAAAGAGGACCAGCAGATGGCATGGTGGTTAAGGTGCTGGACACTCCCACATGGCCGACAAGGGTTCGAGTCTTGAATCTGATGGCCTGCTTTCTCACTTCCTCTCTCTCTCACTCTCTACCTCTGTCTCTCTCTGGTCAAATTTTTAAAAAATAATAATAATAAATAAAAAAAATCTGTATGTAAAAAAGCCCAGATGTTGGACTTAATATACAATCATAAATATAAAGAAATAGAAAAACTCATATTTAAAGACTAAAAGAAAATTATGAGAATGATGTCTCACCAAAGAGATAATCACATAAGCTATGGGAATTATCAATAAGAAGGAAAGGAACAAGAGGGGGAAAGGAGAAAGCAGCAAAGCCAAATAAATATCTTTGAGTTGAACAATATAATAACTGAAATAAAAAAAATTCTCTAATGAGGATCAACAGCAGATTTAATGGCAGAATAAAGGATCAAAAAACTTGAAGACACATCAATTTAGATTCTATAATTTAGATTCTACAAGTTGAAAATATAAATAAAAATTAACAAAACCTCAGAGACCTGTAGAGACCATTTAAGCACACCAGTACATCCATAATAGGGGTCCCAGAAAGAGAGAAGAGTAAGTAGAAAGGGGGGGAGGGGAGTTTGAAGAAATAATGGCCCCAAACTCACCAAATTTGATATAAACTTTAATCCAAATGTCCAAAAACCTCAAAGACTTCCAGGTAGAATATACTGAAAGAGACACAGACCTAGGCATATGATAGTCAAACTGTCAGAAAGCAAAGAAAGAGGACCAGCAGATGGCATGGTGGTTAAGGTGCTGGACACTCCCACATGGCCGACAAGGGTTCGAGTCTTGAATCTGATGGCCTGCTTTCTCACTTCCTCTCTCTCTCACTCTCTACCTCTGTCTCTCTCTGGTCAAATTTTTAAAAAATAATAATAATAAATAAAAAATAATGAATAAAATAAAATAAATAATTTTTTAAAAAGGCAAAGAAAAAGTCTTGAAAACAGCAAGTAAAAAACAACTTATCACATACAAGGAATACTTAATTTAATAAGATTAAAAGTTGATGGCTCATTAGAAACCATGAAACCCAGAATCAGCAAAGAGCAAAATGATCTTTCAAAGTGCTAAAAGAGAGTATCAAACAAGAATTCCATACCCAACAAAACTATATTGGGGGGGCTGATGGGTGGCATGGTGGTTAGGGGTGCTGGACTCCCACATAGCTGACCACAGTTCAAGCCCCAGACCTGGCAGCTTGTTTTCTCCTCTCTCTCTCTCTCTCTCTCTCTCTCTCTCTCTCTCTCTCTCTCTCTCTCTCTCTCTCTCTCTCTCTCTCTGTCTAAAAAAAAAAAAAAAAAAGCTATCTTTTGAATCTAAGAAATTAGGACATTCTTAGTGACAAAGGACAAAGACTCATTCTTTGACCAAATTTCACTTAGGCTCTTCTGAGTCTTATTCCTGCCTAGACCTTGACCTTAGCCTGTCTTTAGAAATAGTTCTGCTAAGTTAATTTATCAAAAATTTCCCACCCTTGATATATGATCAAGTTCTTCATCCTTCACCTTTTATGTTTAAGTCCTTGAACTGTCTTTACCAAGAATCTTGTTAGGCCAGTCTATAAAGAACCCCCCTACCAGGTCCAGCAAGTGGTACAGTGGTTAAGGTGCTGGATTCCCACATAGCTGACTCTGTGCTTTAAGTCCCAGACTCAGTAGCTTGAAAATCACCCTGGGCATAGGTGCATGTATGCCCAAAATCCTGAGAGGATAATCAATTGTGGTGTGGATATCCCCCTGGGAAGTGATTTCTCACTTTCCATCTCTCTATTTCTCTCTGTTTCTCTATGCCCTATGGCAAAAAACTGTAACTGTAGTTACTAACTGTCCATCTACTGACCTGTCAATCTGCTATTTTTCTCTAAAATCTGATGTGTCCTTGTATTCAGAGTCTATTTTAATCTGTCTCCTCTATTGCAATAGTCTTAAATTCTTTCTTGCCATTTTTAACAAGTGTCAGAATAATTTTTTTCTTTAACACCAAATAAACAAAAATACCGTTAATAGTAGACTTTCCCTGTAAGTGTCTTTTTTTTTTTTTCCTTTTTTTTTTTGAGAGATTTTCACTGTAGGGCACGTGTGCTCGCCAGACAGACAGAGAGAGACATAGAGACAGAAAGCGAGAAATCACCCCCCAGGGGGGATGGTCACGCTGCAATCCCTTCTCCTCCATTCTCCTCTCGGGATCTTGGGCACGCACGCACACGCGCCCAGAGTGAGTTTTAAGCCACCAGGTCTGGGACACGAACCGCAGTCGACTACATGGGAGTCCAGCGACATAGCCATTACGCTAACTGCTGATTCCCTGTAAGTGTCTTTCATGCTGAATGAAAGGACACTAGATGGTAACTCAAATCCATATGACACAATAAGGAGCACTATTAGGAAAATATATTTAAAATATAAAAAGCAAGATAAATGTATTTCTGTATAATTCTTTTCTATTTGACTTAGAAGCCAACTACATAAAGCAACAATTATAAAACTCTGTTGATGAGTCACAACATATAAAGATGTAATTTGCATAATAGTAATTGTACAACGGAAATGAGAACAAGGCTATATTGGTACAAAAATTTTGCATACTATTAAAATAGAGTTGGTATTAATATAAACTAAGTTAAGATGTTATTATTATTTTTTTTTGTAGAGGTTTTCGCTATAGGGCGCATGTGCTTGCCAGACAGACAGAGAGAGACATAGAGACAGAAAGCGAGAAATCACCCCCCAGGGGGGATGGTCACGCTGCAATCCCTTCTCCTCCATTCTCCTCTCGGGATCTTGGGCACGCACGCACACGCGCCCAGAGTGAGTTTTAAGCCACCGGGTCCAGGACGTAAACCGCGGTTGACTGACTACGTGGGATTCCAGTGACATAGCCATTACACTAACTGCTGGTTCCCAGTTAAGATGTTAATTGTGTTTCCCAAGACAACCACCACTAATAAAAACTTGAAAGCATAGAGTAAAATAAAGCAAAAATGAAATTAAAATGACACTCTAAGAAATATTTTTTAACACAAAAAGACACATAGAAAGTAAAGAAACAAAAATAAAACAAGACAAACAGAAATTGAATGGCAAAATGAACTTACCTTATTGATAATTACATTAAAAGTGTAGGGGGGAACCAGCAGTTAGTGTAATGGCTATGTCGCTGGACTCCCACGTAGTCGACCACAGTTCACGTCCCGGACCCGGTGGCTTAGAACTCATGCCGGGCGCGTGTGCGTGCGTGTCCAAGATCTTGAGAGGAGAATGGAGGAGAAGGGATTGCTGCGTGACCATCCCCCCTGGGGGGTGATTTCTTGCTTTCTGTCTCTTTGTCTCTCTCTGTTTGTCTGGCGAGCGCATGCACGCTATAGCGAAAACCTCTCCAAAAGAAAAAGTTATTAAACACTACAATAAAAGGGAAGAAATTGGCAGAATAGATTTTTTTAAATCCAAATTTATGTTGTCTATGAATCTCACTTTGGTTCCAAAGACAAAGAAAAAGAAAGTAAAAGGTGGGGGAAAATACATATCATGCAAGTAATAACCAAAAGAGGGCTGTCATGACTATATTATCAAACAAAATCGATTTAGATTTTAAGTTAGAAATTGCTACAAGAGAAAAATAAGGATATTTTATAGTGATAAGAGCTGGCCTAGTCACAGTAGCAAAGGTAATAGGGTGTCACTCTTCAATACTAGAATCACACAGAAGACTGCAGTTTTGCTACCTAGTGAACCTGAAATGCACAGGTTATGCACATATGCCTATAACTCTGGCTGACTGATAGGATGATAAAGAGGGATGATGGTATGACAAAACCCTGTTGAAGGTACCTGTTTCTCTCTCTTTCTACCCTCCCTTTTCCCTCAATAAAACAAACAAACGAAGAAATTAATTCATCAGAATGTTGAAACTGTTATGAACATATATACACCTAATAGCTTCAAAATACATAAAACAAAATCTAACAAAACTAAAGAGAAAATTGAAAATTAAACAGTAATAGAGAATCAAATGTCATACTATCAATAAGACCAACAAGGAAACAGAACACTTGAACAATATTATAAGCCAACTAGAGCTAACAGAAATCTTAAAACACTCTACGAAACAATAGCAGAATACATATTCTTCTCAAAGTCACATAAAACATTCTAAAGGATAGTCCATACGTTAGGCCATAAGACAAGTCTCAATAAATTTAAATAATAGAAAATCACATATATTATGTTTTCTGATCACAACAGAACAAAATTAGAAATCAATAACATGAGAAACTTTAGAATATTTACAAATATGTGGATATTAAACAACATAGTCCAAAATAGCCAGTTGATAAAAGAAAAAAAAAATCACAGGGGAAATTAGGTGATACTTGAAAATTAATGAAAACAAAAGCACAGCATACTAAAACTCATGGATGCAGCAAAAGCAACACTTAGAGGAGAATTTATAACCATGAACACCTATTGTAAAAATAGAAAACTGATGTCAAATTAGTATTCTAATTTTTCCCTCTAAGAAACAGCAGGTGGTATTGTGGTTAAGGTAGATGAATTCTTTTTTCTTTTTTTTTCTTTTTTTTTGGATTATTTTATTTAACTTTATTTATTTAGTTAGTTATAATTTGACTGGGGGGTGGGAGCAAGAAAGCATGCTGTCACGTCGAGAACTCAAACCACGTCAGGCCATGTGGGAGTCCAGCACCCTTAACCACCATGCCATGGATTCTGTATGTTCAATTGTGCGGTTTGAATCCTGGACCTCACAGCTTGAAACTCAGGCTGGGTGTATGTAAATGAATGTCCAAAGACCCTAAAGAAGCATGGAAGAGAAGGGATTGCAGTGTGACCATATCCCTTGCAGGGTGCTTTCTTACTTTCTCTCTCTCTCTTTTTCTGTCTCCAGTGAGTGCATAGCAAAGTTCAAAAAACTAAAATATATTTTAAAAATAAAAATAAATGAAAATAATGGAGACTGAGCTTGGAAAATTCTCTGAGCAAACAAAACTAAAGGTCTTAAAAATAGTCTTAATCTTTTTTAAATTGCAAACATTTATAAAACTTAACTTGGGTCACTTCTGATAAATACTTATGTTAGACAGCCACCTAAAATATAATTTATATGACTAGGGACTTTCTAACAAGGTACCTAAAGTAGACAATGTTGTTACTGCAAATTGGTCAAGTAAGTTTTTTATTTTGCTTCTGCACTTTTCCAGTAGTTATTTGCCTCTAGCATTTTGTCTTTAGAACATTAAACTTCCTTTAGTCTGATATTTATTAAATTCTTCTTAATCGAATTCTTTACAATGTTATTGTGCCTTGGATTTTTCTTTTAGCAAAACTAAATCCTAAGCAATCAGAAAATTAAATTAACAAAGGCTGAAATAAATTAAATAGAGAACAGAAAGACAATAGAGAAAATCTACAAAAATGAAAAAATGGTTCTTTGAGAAGTTTTCTTTTATAATGACAAACATTCAGATAAACTGAGAGAAGGAGAAAAAAAGGACCAAATTGTTAAAACCAGGAACTATAGTAGAAAGAATCACTATCAACTTTATACAAAAAAAAGAATTATTTTAATTATAGAATTATGAATAAATATATGCCAACAAATTGAACAACCTAGATGAGTTAGACAAGTTCTTAGCAAGACATAAATTATCAAAACTAACTCAAAAAAAAGAATATCTGAGTAGATTTAAAGTAAATCTGAAGAGATTAGAAAAAAGAAAATCTGAGTAGATTAAAGCAAGTGAAGAGATTGAATTAGTGTTATAGTCAGAATAATAACACCCAGGGATGGCCACATCTTAGTCTCCTCAACCTCTGACTATGTTAGGTTACATGGCAAAAGGAATTAAGATTGTATGTGGAGGGACAGCAGGTTACATAGTGGTTAAGGCACTGGAATACCACATGCCCAACTATGGTTCAAGTTCCAGACCTAGTGGCTTGAAATACACTATATGCAAGTGCGCATCCCCATAATCCTAAAAGGAGAATGGAGGAGAAGGGATTGTGGTGTGGCCATCCCCACTGCAACATGATTTCTCAATTTCTCTCTCTGTGTCTCTGGCAAGTACACGTGCCCTATAACAAAAAAACTCCCAAAAAGAAAAAGAAAAAGATTGGATATGGAATTAAGTTTCCTAATAAACTGACTCTTAATTAGGGAGATTATTATCTGGGTGGGTCCCATGTAATCATAAGAGTTCTTAAAAGTTGAAGGGCAAAATTTGGGAGAGGAGTGGTAGGGTGACACAAAGGACTAAACTCCCTTCTTGGCTTTGAAGTTGGAAGGAATCTAAAAGCCAATGTATGTAGGCAGGCTCTAGAAGCAAAAAGGCAAAGAAATATTCTCCCATAAATCCTGTCACACTGCTGACACCTTGATTTATTTCAGTGAGACCTCTGTCAGACTCCTAACCTTCAGAACTACAAGAAAATTCATAAGGGTTTACATTACTAAGTTTGTAGTAATTTGTTAAAGCAGCAAATGTAAGACCAATACAGATTTTGGAAATGAGAGTGGAGTACTGACAGATCCAGTTGGTACAAAAGTAATTGCAGTTTGCGCTATTGAAATTTGCCATTTGGCATTGGATACATTCTTAAATAAATGTGGTTATACATTATTTTGATGTGCATTTCTCACTTTATGATTTTTGCTAATGACTTACTACTTGCTGTTTATTTTATATGTATTTTAGACTATGGAAATGATGTTAGACAAAAAATAAATTTGAGCAATTCTCTTATCTGAGTTCAAAATGGGTTCTGAGGCAGCAGAGACAACTCACATCAACAATGCCCAGGAACTGCTAACAAATGTACAGTGCAGTGGTGGTTCAAGATGTTTTGCAAAGGAGACGAGAGATGAGGAGCGTAGTAGCCTGTCATTAGAAGTTGACAATGACCAATTGAGAGCAATCATCGAAGCTGTCCCTCCTATGAGAAGTTGCCGGAAAACTTGGCTGTTGACCATTCTATGGTCATTCAGTATTAGAAGCAAACTGGAAAGACAAAAAAGCTTAATAAGTGGGTGCCTTATGTTTTGAAATGTTTGAAATGTTGTCTTCTCTCATTTCTATGCAACACTAATGCAACACCATTTCTCAGATTGTGACGTGTGGTGAAAAGTGAATTTTATAGACCATCAGCAACAACCAGCTCAATGACTGCACCAAAAAGAAGCTTCAAAGACACTTCCCAAAGTTGAACTTGCACAGAAAAAGGTCATGGTAACGGGTGCTGTCTGATTCACTACAGCTTTCTGAATCCTGGTGAAACCATTTCATCTGAGAAATATGCTTAGCAAATCCGTGAGATGCACTGAAAACTACAATTCCTACAACTGGCATTGGTTAGAACAGGCCCAATTCTTTATTTCAATGCCCCACAACACATTGCACAGCTACTTCAAAAACTAAATGAAGGGACCAGCAGTTAGCGTAATGGCTATGTCGCTGGACTCCCAAGTAGTCGACCGTGGTTCGCGTCCTGGACCCGGTGGCTTAAACTCATGCCAGGCGCGTGTGCGTGCATGACCAAGATCCCGAGAGGAGAATGGAGGAGAAGGGATTGCGGCGTGTCCATCCCCCCTGGGGGGTGATTTCTCGCTTTCTGTCTCTCTGTCTCTCTCTGTCTGTCTGGCGAATGCATGCACCCTATAGCAAAAACCTCTTAAAAAAAAAAAACTGAATGAATTGGGGACCAGCAGGTGGTATGGTGGTTAAGATGCTGGACTCTCACGTGATTGAGCATGGTTCAAGTTCCTGACCTGGTGGCTTAAAAATCATGCCAGGCACGTGTACATGCATGTCCAAAATCCTAGGAGGAAAATGGAAGAAAATGGATTGCAGCATGGTCATTTTCACTGGGGGGCGGAGTGTGAATTCTCACTTTCCCTCTCACTGTTTCTCTCTCTCTCTCTCTTTCTCACACCCTTCTCTAGCAAGCATATGTGCTCTATGGCAAAAAACTTCTTAAAAAGTTGAAAAAGTTGAGCTACGAAGTTTTGACTCATCCACCATATTTACCTGACTTCCCAACAACTGACTACCATTTCTTTAAGGATCTCAACAACTTTTTGCAGGGAAACGTTTCCACAACCAGCAGGATGCAGAAGATGCTTTCTAAGAGTTTGTCAAATCCCAAAGCATGAATTTTTACACTATAGGTATAAAAAAAAAATGTATTTCTCTTTGGCAAAAAGGTGTGTTGAGTGTAATAAAGACATGTTTGAGCTTAGTTATAGTGATTTAAAATTCACAATCTGAAATTGCAATTGCTTCTGCACCAGCCTAATAATAATTACCTGGAAAGAGGCTAGAAAAATTTTGAGGAGCATGATAGAAAAATCCTAGATTACTTTGAACAGATTGTTGATAGAAATATGGTTATTGGGGCCAGCCGATGGCATAGTGGTTATGTTCTGGACTCCCACATGGCCAACCATGGTTCTAACTTGGACTTTGAACTCATGCCGGGCACATGTACATGCATGCCCAAGATCCCAGGAGAACAGAGAAGGGATTGTGATGTGGCCCACCCCCAGGGAGTGATTTCTCTCTCTCTGTCTCTCTGTCTCTCTGTCTCTCCCATGAGCACACATGTCCTATAGCAAAAATTTCTAAAAAAATAGAAATATGGATATGAATGACTATTAGTGAAGCCTCAGGAGGAAATGAGAAGATATGCATTATATAGTGAGTATATAATCATTACTAAAAAACTATTGGTAGATTGAGGGGAGAAACTTAAGTAAAAGGGAATCAAGAGTTGACAGTTTGGAGAATTCTTAGTTTTTCCAGGTTGCAAAATATGCTAAGATAGATGCTGTCAGGAGAGAAAAAGTTGTGTGTGGGTGGAAGCACAAACTTCTGCTAATATCTCAGAATAATCAAAAGACCAGAGTATTTAGATATATGCCACAGAAAAGGCTCTTGAAAAGAGGTTGGTCAAACCCCTTTAACCCTCTCAAGATAAGCCAACAATGAAGATGAGATTATCTAAGAAAGATGTTGGAGGGTCTTGTCTATTGGAGTGAACCCCAGTGCATGCAACATACATTGGAGACCCAACTGGTCTTTTGAAATTCACAATTATTTTTAACATTTCCTCATTATATTTTCTAATGATAACTATACAAATTCATATAGAGAGAATGCACATGCATGAGAAAAAGAAAGGGAGAAACACACTCAACAGGGTCTCATCACCCCGTCTCCTTTCTCTATGTGTCCAGCTACTCAGGATCTTGGGCGTGTAGATAGTGTGCTTTCAAGCCAGGCTGGGGATCTGAACCAACAGCCATGTGACTTCGAGTTCACCAGCTGCACTGCCAGCCCAGGACTCGTTTTAGTGTTTTTTTTTTTAATTTACATCAGGACTTTAAGGGGCCATAATTACGGGTATCTTGGTACTACAAATATCATTAAAAATTAGACAGGAATAGGCAAATATAGAAAAACATCAAAATTTTTTTAAGAAACAGCAAATCTGGAAAGTAACTTTTTTTTTGGAGAAGTTTTTGCTATAGGGTGTGTACATTCGCCAGAGAGACAGAAAGCGAGAAATTACCTCTCAGAAAGGATGGCCACACCACAATTTCTTCTCCTCCCTTCTCCTCTCGGGATCTTGGGCAAACACACACACATGCCCAGCGTGAGTTTAAGCCACTGGGTCAGAGACTCAAACCGCGGTCGACTACATGGGAGTCTATCGATCAACATAGCCTTTACACCAACTGTTGGGCCCCAAATAACTAACTTTTAAAACTGTTCCAAATAAAGCTAAGGATAATTTAAAGAAATTCCATATTACCAAGAATGCTTCTATGTAACAAAGTTTATTTTCACCATCCAAAGATTACTTTATAACTTTTTACAAGTATTTTTGTAGGACAGATGTTTCCAATCTCATCTTTGTCCATTTAGTATTACCCTCTGCCAAAATTTACCTCATGGTATGTTCCTAGAATTTTCGTGCCAAAAAAAAACAACGAAACTGTTCCTCATCTGTAACAGAACTCTGTACATCTCCAGTGGCCTACCAGCAAGAGCATCTCCATTTAATAATTCTGCTATTCTTCTTT
>NW_006159773.1:1592575-1602440 GCF_000334495.1 Tupaia belangeri chinensis
TAGTTTTATTGCAGAGAGAGATTTTTGCTCTAGGACTTGTGCGCTCGCTGAAGAGACAGAGACAGAGAGACAGAAAGTGAGAAATCACCTCCCCAGGGGGATGGCCACATCACAATCCTTTCTCCATTCTCCTCTTGGGATCTTGGACACATGCACATGCATCTGGCATGAGTTTTAAGTCGCTGGATCCAGGACTTGAACTGAGGTTGACTTCATGGGAGTCCAGCAACATACCCATTACACCATCTGCTGGCCCCTTATTATTATTTTTTTAATATCATACATATGAGCCAGACAGTGGCACAGAGGTAGAACACAACACTCTGCAAGGCTGACCCACATGGGAAGGGTCAGAGTTCATGTCCAGAGACCTCCCTGTGTACACTAGGCACTCATGTGCCCATGATCCAGGACTAGCTGAGGCTGGGGGTTAATAGCAGTGTCAAGAGCCTTTGGGGCATGCTGCACACTATCTCTCTGTCTCTTTCTGTGTCTTTTACTCATGGAAGAAATAAGTAAGTAAACACTTTAAATATCTCATAAATCATCTACTAAGTACACATAAAAGTACAGAAGCCACTGGGAGAAGGTGTAGTCTGCAGAGTATGAATGGACAGTGCAGGGCACGGCCACTCAGGAGGTCATATCATGCATGATTTGAAGGAAAGACTTGGATTCTGGGTTGAGTCCCCATCCTGATTCCCCCATGTGCGATTGAGGCAAGACTCCAAGTCTCTCAACTTCAGCCCTTTAGTGAAATAGAAGACACTGACTTCACATGGTGTTTGTGAAGATTTGATGCAATAAGTGTCTCCGTAGCACCCAGTTCTGTGTCTGGCACATAGTAAAACATGTGACAAATATTATTCAAGTCTACTAGTCAGTAATGTTTATTAGTATTATTTTTCTATAACAGGAGAAAAACAAAAATAACAACAAAAATTAATTATCACTCTTGAAGTGGGGAGAATATATTTTAAACTATACCTTTTTCTTCATTACGAGGCTATAGGTAAGGGAAAAAAAATCTCTCAAAATGCGATTGTTTGGGCTGGCCCCCTAGCATAGTGGTTAAGTGCTATGCATTAGGAGCTGGATCCCACGTGGCTGACCATAGTCTGAATCCTGGTTTCAGAAGCTTGAAAAACAAACCAGGTGCATATGGGTGTATATTTAAAATCCTGAAAGGATGAAGATATGGAGGAGAGGGATTGAAGTATGACTGCGCCCTACTAGGGGTATAGGTTCTCTCTCTCTAACAAGCACATGCATTCTCTAGCAGTTAAAAAAATATTTTTAAATAAATATATAAAAGTAAATTTAAGAAAAAATACTTTGAGGGCCAGCAGATGGCATAGCAGTTACATTGCTGGACTCCCACATGGCCGACCGCAGTGTGTTTCCTGGACCTGGGAGCTTGGAACTCACTCCAGGTGCATGCCCAAGATCCCAGGAGGAGAATAGGGGAGAAGGGATTGCAGTGTGGCCATCTCCCCAGTGGGTGATTTCTCACTGTCTATCTCACTATCTCTGTCTCTATGTCTCTCTGTCTCTCTGTCTCTCTCTCTCTAGCAAGTGCACATGCCCTCTGGCAAAAACCTTTAAAAAGAAGAAGAAGAAGAAGAAGAAGACTTTGATCATTAGGAATGTATGTTTCTCCAAAAATCAAAGCTTCTGCCAGTCCTTTGTGTCACATATCCTGAAGGCCAAGATGTCTTCTTTTTGTACAAGATAATCAATGACAGACTCGCAGTTTATGAAAGATGAGGCCCAGAGTTCACTCCTATGAACATGGGGAGATTGAAGTAAGTCTAAGTTACTTAACCACACAGCAGACATTTGGGGAGTTGGGGCTGGGTAACTCCAAGGTGTGGGGGCCTCTGCAAGCTCAGAATAGAGGCAGTGAGCTCTGCAGTCATGAAGAAGAGTGCCCCATGGTGGAAAATAGCTAATAAACTATTTCTGGAAAAGTTGATGTCTGACATTCACTTTGAAGTTGCTCCTCGTTCTGAGCTATGAGCACCTAGTTATTCCCAGCGCTTTCCTAACAGCCTGCCACCAACAGTAATGGAGGGACAGAGCCTGAGTCACATGTGGGCTGTGAGGATGGGGACAGGGCAGGAGCCAGAGGACAGGAGACAGAAGAGGAGAATGTGAAACCAAAGAGCTAATGTGAAGTAAGAGCAACAAAGTCAAGAGAGAACATAAGCTCCACAAGGAATCCTGGGAAATGTTGGGGAGGGCACTCAACTTGCATTTTAAGTTTGGTTGTTTTTTTGTTTTTTTGGTTTTTTTTTTTTTTTTGAGAAGTTTTTGCTATAGGACGTGTGTGCTCGTCAGAAAGAGAGAGAAAGAGAGAAAGTGAGAAATCACCCCCCACGGGGGATGACCATGTCGCAATCCCTTCTCCTCCATTCTCCTATCAGGATCTTGGGCACACACACACACGTGCCCAGCGTGTTTAAGCCACCGGGTCTGGGTCGCAAACCACGGTCGACTACATGGGAGTCCAGAGACATAGCCTTTACGCTAACTGCTGGTCCCTAGCTCAGAATCTTGAGCAAATGCACACCTGCTGCATTTTCAAGCCTGCCAAGGGATTTGAATCATAGTCACCCACATGACTGTTAGCATTGCAATTCGGTTTGCTACCAACTACACTTCTGGACCAAGATACTATATGTATTAGTTCTTGATTTATATTTTTGTACATTTTAGTTTATTTATTTTTAAAAATAATAATTTTTTATTTAACTTTTATTTACTTATTTATTTTAATTTGATCATAGCAGGGAGAGAGAGTGAGAAAGCAAGCCACCATGCCCAGAACTCAAATTGCTATTGGCCATGTGTGAGTTCAGCACCCTTAACCACCACACCGTCTGCCGGCCCCATTTTTTTAAATTAATTAATTAATTTTCATTTCATTTTCTTCCATACATTCAATCACATTATTATTTGTCTTACAAAATGGATATTTCAACAAGTGAACACCTCTCCCCAGCACCGTCGATAAAACCACAAAGATCTTCAACAGATAATACCACACCTCTCTGTGCCATTAATGCTTTTCCTCCCTGTCCCTCCCTCAAATGTCCTTCCTCAGATCCTCTTTCACACACACTATATCTGGTATTTACATCTATATACTGAGTTTCTATATCCTTTAGACAATTAGTTTCAGTCATAGAGTGCAGACACACGGTATATATTAAGTGGGGACATACAATGCCTCTCTTTTATAGCATGGCTTGCTTTTAGCACTAAGTCTTCCATATTCATCCACTTCCTGTCAAAAGCCAGGATTTTGTTGTTTTTTTATGGATGAATAGTATTCCATTGAATATATGTGCCACAGTTTTTCTAACCATTCATCAGTTCGTGGGCATTTGGGTTGCTTCCATGACTTAGCAATCATGAAAAGTGCCGCATTTTTTTTAAGACAGGTTCCCATCAGGTGGTGTCCTTTTACAGCTAAAGAAGCCCTTCAAAGGTGTCTTTCTCTCTTCCTCTTCTTTCTCTTTCTTTTGTGAATGCTTGCTCGCTCTCTCTCTCTCTCTCTCTCCCTCTCTCTCCCCCCTCTCTCTCTGTAGTGCATGGAATAAAGTAAACTTAAAAAACAAACAAACAAACAAACAAAAATCACAAGATTGGTCTAGCCCATGGGCTAGTGGTTAATGGAGCTAGATCCTATAAGGCCAGCCGCAGCTCAGATCCTGGCCTTGGTAGTTTGAAAAACATACTGGATACATGTGCATGTGTGACACAATCCTGACAGGATGGAGAAACAGAGAAGAGATTGCAGCATGACCCCTCCTTGGAGTGCTTTGTCCCTCCCTTTCTCTCTCCCTCTCTCTCTCTCCCTCTGTGTATGTGTCTCTCCCTCTCTCCCTAATGAGCACATATGCCCTCTGCAACTTTTTAAAATGAAATCGCATCTACAAAAGTTCTACATGGGGGGTCTTTAAGAAGCTCATGGAAAATGCATATTATAAAACCACTAAACACCATTTATTTTGTACCAAGATAAACTTATACTTATTTTTTTAAAGCTTATTTATGTCTTCTATGAACAAGAGAGACAGAGAGACCGACAGCAAACTCAGCTGCTTTTGACTGCATGATCCAACCCCTGCCTTCAGCCAGCCCCAGATAACTGTCATATATGTTCCTGGCGTACTGAGGGATGTCTCCAAAAATGAACTGTGAACCTCTGCACATGGGAAATTTTACCATTGTTCTACTCTCCTGCCCCTATTCTTGTACTTTAATTCTATGTTTCCATGAAATGTTTGAAGTCTCTTCATACAGAAATAAAACTTTAGAAAATGATTTTGTATTAGTGGTCACAGAAAGATACCTACATAACTCACATTGTTACATTAAATTAAGTCTCTCCAGCTTGCACTTGAAAAGCATACGTATGTTAACCTATATATTGGGTTTTCAGTTGCTATATTCCTTGTGATGCCATTCTCATCGGGAATCTCCTTAACTACGATTCTAGCACCTGAGCCAGGATATAAGCCCTATTAGATGGTGCTTTCTAGGCAGCAAGAACTTGGTAGCTGTAACCAGCAAACCAGCTCCCCTGAGCTTTGCAGAAAGGTGATGTACATGGTGCTCTAAACAAATCCAGTTCTGCAACCATTATAATTTGCATCATTATTTTATTTTATTTTTTATTTTTTTGGAGAGGTTTTTGCTATAGGGCGCATGTGCTCGCCAGACAGAGAGAGACAGACAGAAAGCGAGAAATCACTCCCCAGGGGAGATGGCCATGCCACAATCCCTTCTCCTCCATTCTCCTCTCGGGATCTTGGGTACACACGCATACATGCTCGGCGTGAGTTTAAGCCACCGGGTCTGGGACTTGAACCATGGTCGACTACGTGGGAGTCCAGCAACATAGCCATTACATTAACTGCTGGTCCCCTGCACCATTATTTTAAAACCAACATGAAAGGTCAGCAGGTGGCATGGTGATTAAGGTGCTAGACTCCCACATGGCAGGCCAAAGTTCAAGTCCCAGACTCAGAGGCTTGAAAATAACGCTGGGCACATGTGTCTGTATGCCCAAAATCCTGAGAGGAGAACAGAGGAAAGGGATCACTGCATGGCCATTCCCCCTGGAGTGTGACTGCTCACTGCCCCCCACTCCTTCTCTCTCTGGCAAACGCACATAAACAGTGCAAAAAAAATGAAATTTATTAGAATATGGAATTTAGTGTTAAATTTATTCAACACAGCAATTACAGGTAAACTTTGCAAACACTTTATGCCAAGCTCATCCTCACAGATGCCAGTTACCTGATTTCATTAAATCTGTCTTTCACATCCAAACACTGTCCTGTGTGTCCGTTACAGTCATTTGCTTTTGTCACAAAATCTCCCTGTCATCTCTGGACAGGATTCCGACAACTTCCAGAGCATCAATTCTGTCACTAACACTTATTTTCTTCCAACCTACACAAGATTATATTAACTTAACCAGGCTAGAGACTTTCTTTTTCTGTTAAGATCAACCTTCAGGCCAGATCTGTCCTCAATCTGAGTTTTTCTGCAGGGTGCTCTTCAAGGGCTCTTCCCTGCTTGGTCTCAGCTGCCTCAGTGACTCAGTTTGTGGTAGCTATGCTCAAGAACACAAACCAAAAAAATAAATAAATAAAACCCATTTTGCTCGTTAACACTCCATTAACTTTGGAGGTAAAATACTTTAGAGGTGTGCTTCTGCTAAATTACAACTGGCACATTCAGGTCAATTGCCCCCCCTCTATCTATTTTGACATTTCTCTCTCTCAGGCAGTAAAAACTGCCACTTTTCTCTCAGAACACCAGCTTCATGGAGAATACCTCAGCCAGGTGACTGCCCGAGCTGCCGGGTGGGGGGGCATTCCAACTATGTCCCTTGGAAACCCTCATGTGCTATGTTATTATTTCATGTGTTTGGCACGCACATCATAAAAACTCATACAACCCTGAAGGTGAATCGTGGTTATTTTCTACACATAGAATTTTCCAAGACCTTCCATTTTGATTTATGTAGAAATGACATTACATATTCTAGTTTGCTACAATATTTAAGCTCAGTCCATGAGAGATGACCTGAATAGTTGACTGTACCTAAACACTGGCTGAAGAAGGGGGCACCAGGCTAAGCAGTGTGAGTAGGTAAATGGTAAAGCCTTCATGAGAGAAAAAAATTTCAGGCAAAGGGACAGAATGGAAGAGGGATTGGAAGGTGGAGAATCTGAGAAGACAACAAAATCAGTTTGATATATGTTGCATTTGAGATGGAAGAGGGATTGGAAGGTGGAGAATTTGAGAATATAACAAAATCAGTTTGATATATGTTGCATTTGAGATGGTTGAGATACCTATGAAATGAGAATTGAGAACTGAAACTTTAAAATAAAGGTTGAGGCTGGAGAAATTGATTTGAGAATGGTCATGAAAGATAGTTGTACAAGCCGTAAGAGTAGCTGAGATTTGTAGGATAAAAAACAAAAACAAAACAAAACAAAACAAAAACAGAAAAAGCTGTTCTATAAGATGTATTGGGGTGTTGGGGGGGACATTTAATAGACACAAAAATGAAAAGTTACCTGGAGGTCAGCAGGTGTCATAGTAGTTAAGACATTAGACTCCCACATGGCTGACTACGATTTGAGTCCTGGACCTGGTGACTGGAAAATCATGCCAGGCACGTGGGCATGTATAACCAAAATCCTAAGAGGAGAAGGAATTGTGGCATGGCCATCCCCTCTAGGGGGTGATTCCCACTTTCCCTCTCTCCAAATCTCTCTGACTCTCTCCTTTCTGGCAAGTACCCACACCTTATGGCAAAAGAAAATAAAAACAAAACAAATAAAAAATGAAAAGTTGCCTGTTGATAATCATGGTAATGTCTTTGACTTGACTAATATGTACTGTATTTATGCTGGGAAGACCATGTTGTACACTTGTACACTACAAAGATGTACAGTGATTAAATGTAAATAAAAATAAATTTAAAAAAATATATATATACTTTAAAAAAAAAAGTCACCTTGCCATGCTTCTTTTTTCTGTCCCCTTTTGGGTGCAAGTCAACTTACGGAACAGTGAGGAGTTGCGGGGGCTAGAGCTGGATGGCTAAAGAGACACGCCATAGTACATGGAGAGGACCATGGGGGGATGTTTCAGTGAAGAAAGTTCTTCTCTCATCAGCTTTCTCACTAAAACTTAAGCTACTGTTTTAAAATCAATTAGAAATCCCCAGAATGAAAAATAGTCATCACAGTAATTGTAGAGGAAAATTCCAAGCATGTTTTTACCAAGTGTACTCTCTCGCCTAGTAAAATATCCAAATCTAGCTAAACCAAGGCCCCTCCAACCTTGTTTATCCATACCGGATAAGCAGCCCTAGAAATCAGCTAGTTAGGTCTAGAAAACAAAAATCTAATCTTAGTTTAATTCTTAATCTACCTTTGCTTAGATAATTAAAAATTTTTTTTTTCATTTTGTCCTGTAAGATTTTGGAAACACTCACATAAGATTTTGCATGTAAACATTGATGTGTTCCATCAACATTATTACCTTCCTCATGATAACCAAATCTGTATTGGACATTCTGCCACTTTATTCAGTTATACGCAACACTCAGCTGAAAGTGGAGGTAGCACATTTCACTTCCGCTCAAAGCCTGCTGGTAGGAAGTTGGAAACTGTGGCCCCTGGCTAAGCAGCCATCTGCCCACTGACATTAAGGGGTAGTGGGAATCTTTAAATGAAGTAAGAAATAGGGAGTGGACCTTGGGGCATGATTAACAGTCTCTGCCATGCTAGTTTAAATTTAGGCTTAGAGAATGTCAGGTGCGGGACCAACAAATGGCGTAATGGTTAATGTCACTGGACTCCCACATGGTCAACTGTAGCTCAAGTCCCAGATCTGGTGACTTAAAATTCATACCAGGCACATGTGCATGCATGACCAAGATCCCAACAGGAAATGGAGAAGAAGGAATTATGGCATGGCCATTCCCCCTAGAAGGGGTGATTTCTCACTTGCTGTCTATCTCTCTCTCTGTCTCTCTGATGAGTGTACACACCCTGTAGCAAAAATCTCTCTTAAAAAAAAATTGTCAGGCTTGCTTAGTCTGGGCACAAAAATTGCAGTATTTCTCACATTAGATCCTTAAGAAGTTATGGGTGAAATACTAATAATGTTTATTAGAAACTCTATGTCTCAGATACTGTGGTTAAGTACTTTACATATGCACAACGATCACAGCAAACATATAAAGTGAATACCATTATCTCCACTTTATGAGTAAAAAGAAAATTGAATTTAGAGTAGTAAAGCAATTTTCCCATGCTCAGACAGCTAAGGCACAGAACTAAGGGATAGGGCAAAGTGAGGTGGTCACTCTATTGCTACAAGTTGAATGTCTTGTCCCTTCTGAAATTTATTCTAGAACTTAATCCCAGTGCAACTGTATAGGGAGGGGTGTCCTTTAGGAGGTAATAAACAGATCTGTCCTCAAGAGTGAAATTATGTACCTTTATAGACTTGTAGATACTGAGATGGACACCGAACTTGAGCTGTGACATATTGTTTTCCTTGACCAAAAATGAAGATTTTTCTGCTGAGACTTCCCCCTCCAAATTCATTTCTAGTGGGTAGGGCTAACCTCTGTCACCTTCTCTCTATTTCTCTCTGTTGCTCTCTGTCTCCCTATGTCTCCCTGTGACTTTTAAGGTAAAGTACTCTCTGGGCTCTCAAGCCCCTCCTTTATTGTGCTAATTGGGGCCTTTCCCCATTTCATTCAGGAAAAGCACAAATCCAGGCCAGGACCATCCTGAGGTGGATACTGAACTTGAGCTACAAATATTGCATGCCATGCAGTTTTCACTTTTTGCTTTATAAAATTAAAAATCTAATGTTTTTCATTATTTTTTTCTTTCCTCTTTTTCATTTTATTTCTTTTTCTTCTTTCCTCTTCTCAAATTATTTTTCTTTTTTCTTTATCTTTAGTCATTGACTGCTCAGCTTCTATGCACTAAGTGTCTAATCAGGAGCCAAATATCTGAATACAATTAGAGTCAGAATATTCCTCTATTCCCACTGAATCTGACATACAAAGAGTGAAAACATAACAGAAGAGAGATTGCAGATCACCTCTTCTGCATGCCTCTGAACGCTCAGATTGAACTTCAAGAATTAGGAAGAAATGCACCATCCATCAGATGACTAGAAATTGCTACAGTCACAAGCAATATGGGAAAGCAAGAAAATACTTCTCCTCCAAGGGAAAAGAATAACTCCTCTTCATTCTCAGACATTACAATGAAACTCGTGGAAATGTCTGATAAAGAATTTAGAATATTCAGGGGACCAGCAATTGACGTAATGGCTATGTCATTGTACTCCATGTAGTCGACCATGGTTTGAGTCCAGGACCCGGCGGCTTAAACTCATGCCAGGCACATGTGTGTGCATGCCCAAGATCCTGGGAGGAGAATGGAGGAGAAGGGATTGTGGCATGGCCATCCCACTGGGGGGTGATTTCTAGCTTTCTATCTCTCTGTGTCTGTCCTTCTGGTGAGCACATGCACCCTATAGCAAAAACCTCTCCCAAGAAAAGAATTTAGAATATTCATAGTGACAAAGCTAACAGAGATGGAAGAGAAAAGAGACAATGAACTGCAGAAGTGGCAGGAGAAAGGAGCTGATGAGTTTCAGGAGGTGAAGAAATTCTTGCGAGGTCTAAAAGAGGAAATAAATACTATAAAAAAGACTCAAATGGACCTGTTAGAGATGAAGGCTATAATAGAGGAAGTCAAAATCTCCCTTGAAACTATTAAAAGCAGACTAGATCATACAG
>NW_006159773.1:1603132-1635695 GCF_000334495.1 Tupaia belangeri chinensis
GCCTCTAACCATGGTTGTCAATGTGGGAGTCCAGCATCTTACCCACCATGCTACCTGCTGGTCCCAAATTGTATTTTAAGTGTTTTTTTTTTTTTTTTAAGTTTTTTGCTATAGGGTGTGTGCACTTGCAAGAAAGACAGAGAGAGACTGAGAGACAGAAAGCGAGAAATCATCCCCAAGGGGAATGGCCACTCCACAATCCCTCCCCCTCCATTCTTCTCTTGGTATCTTGGGCACTTGTGCATGCCCTGCATGAGTTTAAGATACTGGATCCAGGATTTGAACTGCAGTAGACTACATGGGAGTCCAGGGACATAGCCATTACAATAACTGCTGGTCTCTCCTGCCTTTTAAGTTTTAAGCAAAGTTCTTTAGCATTTATTTGATGTATTAAAGCTAAAATTGCTTTCCTTGAAATTAAAAAATATATTAAAAAATACCTATTTAATGACCATAGTAAGTTATATAGCATCAGCTAGGTGCTACCTTATAGTATATTCATTCTACTCAGAATTTCACGCCTAAAGTCAGACATGTGTTCATAGATATGTATATACCCGCTGAACTTGCTATTGAAAGTAGTTATATTATTTAAGAAATTTTGTGAGTCAATAAAATGTAGGGGGAAAAAGGAATAGAAAGAATAGAAAATAACTGTAGGCACCTGAGATAGTGTGGGAGGAGGGCAAAAATAGCAGAGGGTGAGAAATAGGAGTAAAATATATATATATATATGCACACGTATATATATGTATAACTAGAAATGGAAAAATATTGATGAGTACATGTATGATTAAGGCACTATGCAGTATATTCTGGAAGGGAAATCACATTCTGTATGCTGTGACAATGCTCAGGGGATGAATATAAATTAATTAATTAATTTTTAAAAATATTTCAGAAGAAAATTACAGTGCACTTGTAACTAGATTCTAGCTTTGTCTATATTTTTAGTTTAAGGTATTTTGTGAATCAACAAAATGTGGAAAAAATGTTTAGTATGGAAGGGAGAGAGGGGAAAGGGGAAGGAAAAACAAGTAAAAGTGTGCTTAGTTGACAAAAAAATGAGAAGCTATTTGCTGATAAGTTATAGAGTAATATCTTTGGCTTGACTGACATGCATAGTATTTGTGCTGGAAAAAGAAATGTTGTACCACTGTAAAGATGTGATTAAATAAAAACAAATTAATAAATAAAAAAAATAAAATAAAGGACTTGCAGAAGGAGTGTGTCCTTTTTTTTCCCTCCCCTTCAGCTCCCCTCCCTGCCTTTCCACCATCAAATAATACAGCATTCCTAGGACCAGCAGTTGGCATAATGGCTATGTAGCTGGACTCCCATGTAGTCGACAATGGTTCGAGTCCCAGACCTGCCAGCTTAAACTCACACTGGGCACATGTGCATGCATGCCCAAGATCCCAAGAGGAGAATGGAGGAGAAGGGATTGCAACGTGGCCATCCCCCCTGGGGGGTGATTTCTCGCTTTCTGTCTCTCTGACTTTCTGGGGAGCACACATACCCTAGAGCAAAAACCTCTCAAAAAAGAAAAGAAAAGAATACAGCATTCCTTTCCTCTGATAGATGCAGCAACAATCTGCCATCTTGGATGCAGAGAGACCAGGCCTTCACCAGTTTGTGCCTTGATCTTGGGCTGCCTAGCCTTTAGAACTGTGAAAAATAAATGTTTGTTATATCCGTTTTTTTTTTTCTTTAGAGAGATTTTTACTCTAGGGTGTGTGTGCTCACCAGAGAGACAGAGAGAAACAGAGAGACAGAGGAGAGAAATTGCTCCCCGGGGGGGGATGACTATGCCACAATCCCTTCTCCTCTATTCTCCTCTCCAGATTTTGAACAAGTACTCATGCGTGACACTACCGGTGTGAGTTTCAAGATGCCGGGTCTGGGACTTAAAGTGCAGTCAACTATGTGAGAGTCCAACGATGTAACCATTAAGCCCTTTGCTGATCTTGAATGTCTGTCCTTTATAAATTACCTAGTTTCAAGTATTTTGTCAAAGCAGCACAAATGGACTAAGACGCATGGCTTCTAGTTAGTTATTTGAAATAAACTAGGTAATTGGGCAAAACTCCAAGCTAATAAAGAGACTGAAAGCTAGGCCCCTTTGAGATGCTAGAGGGAAGACACGGAACCAAGGATGATGGCGGAAGGCTCTTCAGTTCACATGACCCATGATGCTAGAATTAAATAGAGGAGTCATAGTCTAAAGCTTAACCAAGGCACTGAGTGAGGGATTTGTTTCACCTGGGGCCCACGAAGCCTTAGTCCCAGTAGTAATTCATCATTTTCTGCCCCAGATCACTGAATATATGGGACTCCTATATGGAACTATCATCAATCTCCATATTTCAGGACCTGGAAAGGACTCTGTCCACATTTAGCCCTTCTGCACACTTCTTCTGTGCCATTTCTTGATTCTGTGCTATTTCTGTCTAGGGCACGGGAATACATAGATTAAACAAGAACAAAATCATCCCTTACCTTGCAAAACACAGTGTCAGGGAAAACAGACATTAGCTATTGTGCTCCCAGTGATGTGTAACGAATGTGTTAGGGAAAGGACCAGCTGGTAAGGGCCATGGCTCACCTGCTATAAAAAGGGAAGGGTCAGTTCACAACCAGGAAGGAAGAGCCCATCTGTACTGAGAGGGAGGGGCCTATTCTTGCCAGAGAACTAGAGGAGCATGTAAGCAAGTGGCCAAGAAGATTGACGGCAGAGCAACAAGGGTGAGATGAGATAACAACCAGAAAAGTACTCTGTGGATGGCACAAGTATTGCTGCTTCACACTGGTATTCCATAATTGCAAAAAGAAAGTGGTATAAGAGTTTTTTTAAAAAGAAAGAAAAAAAAGAACTATTAAATTATTATACTATTAACTTTCTTCTTAAAGATCATGACTCTGATTTGCTTTAATTTGACCTTTTATCAAGTCTCTTTCTTTTCCTGGCCACCTTTGCCTTCCTAATATTGATGTTTTCATTTAATCCTGTCAGCTTCACCAAGCTGATTCCCTTCCCCGAAAGCTTTCTCCTGGTGCAACTAGCGCTTATGACAAACAACATCCTATAAATAAGCAGTTGTGGCAATACATTAGCTGTAATCGCTACCATTAATGAAAACGAACTACGAGGATGTTTGTATCATCAACTCAAGTAGAGCACCACTCGAACCCTTTAGTTTAAAATATTTAGGCGGGACCAGCAGTTGGCATAATGGCTAAAATACCTTAGCAGGACCAGCAGATGGCATAATGGTTACATCAGTGGACTCCCACATAGTCAACCACAGTTCAAGTCCCTAACCTGGAGGCTTAAAACTCATGCTGGGCACATGTGTATGTGCCCCATATCCCTCGAGGAAGATGGAGGGGAAAGGAATATGGCGTGACTTTCTATCTCTCTCCAGTGAGCACACATTCCCTATAGCAAAAATCTCTCTAAAATAAATAAATACTGGAGGCTGTTAAGTAAAGCCTGGGGATTGGCAACTCGGAGTCCCTTCTCCCCTTCTAGCTTTTGAGGTTGCAGAGTACAGAAATGCTTTATTTACACTTTTATCTCTGGAATCTGACAACACCCTGGCTAGAAAATGGTAACTACTATGTAAATGTATAATAAATAAATACATGAAAAAAATACATCAATTAATGGTCATTAGGTATGTGAAATTTTCTTATTATTCAAATAGATATGTTTAATCTATATGTATTACATATTTTTATCTGAAAATGCATAAAAAATTAGCTTGGTGAGAAATATCTTCTTTGCCTTATTAAGTGACTCTCAAAATCTTAGTGCTAGAGAAAAAAAATTTTAAAATATGCTGACCCAGACACTGAGTAGGCTCCTGTTATTTTCTTTTAAAAAGTCAATAGATTATGAAGGCAAGTCAGCTGAATCTACAAAACCCCCTATGCCACCACCTGATTTCAAAAATAAACGCGTCCATCCACAAAAAAGCAAGTCAGCACTGAGTTGTTTGTGCTTTCTCATTGAAAATCTGATGAATTCAACTAAAAAAGACTCATATTCCAAGCCAATATCAAATGAATGCAATGATTCTAAAATGCCCTGTGTGGAATCTTTACACTTTCCACAACAATGTCAGCCACCCACACTTGCTAAGGTTTTTCACCACCGACAGCAGCCAGGTATCAAGTATAATAGGACCAGACGCAGCAAACAAATTAAAATGTGTGTCTTTGTCGAATGATACTGTTTCGAGGAGTGTAAGTGACATGGCAATTAATGTCTGTGAACAGCTGGTTTTAAAGATTAAAGAAAGTGATTATTTTGCCCTGCCAATGGACAGATCCACCTAAATGTGCTGAGATGGTGGCATTTTAAGTTACATTTCCTTGAAATACTGTGAATAAGAGAAAACTGTTTAGAAAAATTTAGCTCAATCTTACAACAGAAGACCATTTAGAAGTATTTCGATAGACAACCCAGAATTTTAATATGCCATGCAGGAATTGTGCAATTGTAGATTGCTATTTATATGGTTCAGAGCCAAATCACAGACTTATCAAAGCAGGAAATCAAAATGATTCAGACGCTTGCTGGACTTTAAAAGAGAAAGAGAAAATAAGTTCCCCTATATTTGGAGAACGATCATCTCCAATTATCAGGGGTTCCCTTGTTTTGTTTGAAGGGTTTTTTAATAAATGTTTTTTGTATTGCCAGAAGATGCATGCACCCACCATAAAGAGAGGGACAAAGAGCACCCCTCCAATGGGGTATGATCACGCCACAATCTCTTTTCCTTCATTTCTCCCTCACATCAGGATTTTGAGCATGTGTGCGCACACACATGTGCCCAGTGTGTTTTTCAAGTTGGCAGTGTCAGGATTCAAACCTCAGTCAGCCATGTGGGATCTGGCTCCCAGTGCACAACACTAACCACTGTGCTACAGAGCCAATTCTGAAGACCAATTTTAACAAGAATGATCCTCAGAATGGCGGTGTGATACAGAAGTCCCAAGGCCATGAGGACAAAATATATCCAAAAGGGATACATCGTGTAAGCTTTAGATCCAAACACATTTAGAACAGTAGCACAGAGCTAGCAGTGGGCTGTGTTTGAAGGACACTTTCCACAAAGTCTTCCTATCACTCTGAGAGATTTACTCCCCCCTGGGAAATTAGGCCAATTCATTCCTAGAACAAATATTTATTGAGGTCTTTCTTTCACAGCCTGATCCTCGTCTCCAAATTACAGTTTCATGATGTGTTTGACTCCAATTCATGCTTCAATAAACCTATGAATGCAGGAGTTGCTTTCATTTCCTTTATATAAAATGTTAAGTTTTCCAATGCTCATAATTTAAGTTTATTCTGAGAGTGAGAGAGCAATATGGTGCTTTCAACAAGGTCTTAACATGACCATCCAGCCCCAGATCGTGGGCACACAAGTGCTCAGGCGTACCCTGGGAGGTGTCCAGACAAGAACTGGCTACCACCATCTGACCCCAAATGCCCATATCATGTACTTTAATACACAAGAACATTTATAGACAATTCTGAAGAGGTAATTACATGGGCTAGCAGGTGGTGTAGTAGTTAAAGCCATCCCCCAGGGGAATGGCCATGCTGCAATCCCTTCTCCTCCATTGTCCTCTAAGGATTTTGGGCATGCACACGCATCAGCCCAGCATAAATTTCAAGCCACCAAGTCTGGGACTCGAATCACAGTCAACCATATGGGAGTCCAGCACCTTAATCACTATGCCACCTACTGGCCCCTAAATAAATAATTATTAAAAAAAAAAGAAAGAAAGAAAGAAAGAAAGAAAGAAAGAAAAGAAAAGAAAATCAGAAGTAGCTGAAGAAATATTAGTGTGGGAAGTTGATTCATTAAGAATTGGGTCTTTGAGATAATAAATCTTGACCTTGATCATGAAGAAAGGGTCAGGGCAATACCTGGAGCAGAGATGGGAACAAGCACCCACTTTATTGTTAAGTCTTGGCTGGAAAAAAGGGGCCATGACCAAGATATATCATGAATGGTAGGAAGATGACAGTCTGATGCATGTCTCTTAATTTCAAGCAAAACAAAATCAGATTTGATCAAAAAGATAAATTCTTTAGTAGAAGAATAATAGGTTAATAAATATCTGAGAGGACAAGCAGGTGACATAATAGTTAAGGTGCTGGACTCCCGTTTGCCAGACAATTCTAGTCCTGGATCCAGCAGTTTAAAAATCATGCCAGGCATGAGTGCAAATGAGTCCAAAATCCCAGGAGGAGAAGAGTGGAGAAGAGATTGCAGCATGGCCAGCCCCCTAGGGGCGATTTCTCACTTTCCTTTTCTCTGTCTCTCTCCAGCAAGTGTGTATGCCCTATGGCAAAAATCTACAAAAAAAAAAAATCAAAAAAAAAAAAAAAAAAAAAAAAAAAAAAAAAACTGAGAAGTTTTTTCTTATTATCAAAAACTGCAGGACAATGAAGCAAAAGGAAACTGAGCGACAGTGCTGTCACAGAAATTGAAACACACAGTGATGAAGGATGGAATGAGATCTATAGCTATAGAAACAATGAGAAAGAACCCGATCGAAGAGCTACTGACTATAGTGAATCAGCAGGACCTTGAAACTCATCAGATAAGATGCTTGAACCAGGGATATCATCAAAATGGTTCCACAATGATGAGCTAGGAATACACTGTAAAATTAAATACAAAAGAGATTAAACCAGATCATCTCTAAGGTCCATTCTCTTATTGTACTAATTCCAAAAAGGATAGGTCAATACCTCACATTTTTTAGTTTATTTCCTATGTGAGAGAGAAAAAGAGAAAGGCGGGAGATACCCTGAAGAAGCTTTTCATACCACAGTACTCGCCGCAACCCTGCAGCTAGCCAGGATCATGGTGTGTCACAAGCACATCTAGCATATTCAGGTGGGAAGCATCACACAGCAGTACCCTTAATGCTTGCACCACCAAAGATGGGCCAAGACTTTGCATTTTAAAAAAATATAGAAGTCTAGGGACCAGCAGTTGGCATAATAGCTATGTCACTGGATTCCCATGTAGTCGACCACGGTTAAAGTCCCAGACCTGGTGGCTTAAACTCACACCAAGTGCACATGCACATACATGCCCAAGATCCCAAGAGAAGAATGGAGGAGAAGGGATTGCGGCGTGGCCATCCCCCTCGGGGGTGATTTCTCACTTTCTGTCTCTCTTTCTCTCTCTGCCTTTCTGGTGAGCACACGCGCCTCACAGCAAAAAACCTTTCCAAAAAAAAAAAAAAAAGTTCTATTTATTTAGTTATTCTATTAGAGAGTGAGAAAGAGACAGGCACCATCAACAAGTTCTTAATGCTACAATCTCACTTTCAATCAGCCCATATCAAGGGCAGCCAGGCGCACAGCCAACATGTACAGAGACACCTTGGGACACCAACCCAGCACCTTCTTATGAGGGTACAGTATCGCAGAGCTGTGTTGCCACTAGGCCACCATCTGGCCCCATCAAACTCCTTCAATTCTAAAAGTGTTTATTGGGTACAAACCATATAGCAGGTATTGTCCAAAGTCCTGAAAATAAAAATGTGGAAAGGCCAGGTCCTTGCATAAGATCTAAAAGGAATGCAAGAAAGAAAAGAAAAGAAAAAAAATGAAACAAAAAGAAAAGAAAAAAAGCTCATCAAAAGGGTGAAATAGATCGATTCAATAAGTCACTTCTCTGCTTTATAGAGAGTGGACTAAGGGGATCAAAAGCTAAAGAAAAAGTATTTCTTTAAAGACAGGGGGATAAAGGTGGTCAAACAGGACATAAAAGGAAGAGGTTAAAAAATTTACAAGAGGGACCAGCAGTTAGCGTAATGGCTATGTCGCTGGACTCCCACGTAGTCAACTGCGGTTTGAGTCCCAGACCCGGCAGCTTAAACTCACGCTGGGTGCCTTTGCGTGCATGCCCAAGATCCCAAGAGGAGAGGGGATTGCAGCGTGGCCATACCCCCTGGGGGGTGATTTATTGCTTTCTGTTTCTCTGTCTCTCTCTGTCTTTCTGGCAAGCACGTGCACCCTATAGCAAAAAACTTTCAAAAAAAAATTTTTTAAGATATTTACAGTAGGATTATTGGCCTAGATATGGTCAGTGGGGGAATATTCAAATTTTGGATAATTGCTACATTTCTGGCTTAATTAACCAAAGATATGTGATACCTTTTACTCTGATATGGAAAATTGCTGAGGGTATGGGGAAAGAAAATGCAGTAGAAAAACAAAGCTCCTAAGGCCAGCCTTGCAGCCTAGTGGTTAAGGAAGCTGGATCCCACATGGCCGACTGTGGTTTGAATCCCAGCATTGACAGCTTGAAAAATGCCACGCACATGCATGTGCATGTCCCAAACCCCATCAGGATAGAAAAATAGAGGAGTAAAGATTGAAGCATGACCACACCCCATTTGGAGGATGCTTTCTGCATCTCCCTACCTCTTTCTTCAGCAAGCACATGTGCCCTCTGACAATTATATGAGAGAGCACAAAAGAAAGAAAAACAAAGTTCCTATGGAAAACTTTATTGTTAAAAAGGTATTATTGAGGGCCAGCAGGTGGCATGGTGGATAAGGGCACTGGACTCCCACATGGCTGACCACGGTTTGAGTCTCAGACCTGGTGGCTTGCTTTCTCACTTTCCTTCTCTCTCTCACTTTCTCTCTCTGTGTCTTCCTGGTCAAATTAAAAAATAAAATGAATGAATAAATAAAATTAAATAAATAATTCTTTTTTTAAAAAAAGGTATTATTGACTCGAAATATAAGTAACAAAAGATGTGTCAGTTCCTCTATCAATGAATATTAGGTTATATTTTGATTTGTTAATAACACTGCAATTACCATAGGAGTACAAATATCTCCTGAAGATCCTGATTTTAATTCTTTTGGACAAATACACCCAAAAATGAGATTGCTGGATCATATTATAATTCTTTTAATTTTGGTATATAAACAGAATGGAATATTACTCAGCCATAAAAAGGAAGGAAAATCTGCCATATGCAACAACATAGATAGACTTTGAGGATATTATACTAAAAGAAATTAGCCAGACACTTAGGACCAATACTTCATGATTCCATTCTCATACAGGAAGTATCTAAAATAGTTAAACTCATAGAAACAGAGAGTAAGAATGGTGGTTACCAGGATCTGATGAGGGGAAAATGGAGTTACTGTTCAATAGGTATAAAGTTTCAGTTTTGTAAGATGAATAGATTCTAGAGATCTGCTGTATAATATTGTGCTTATTATCTAACAATACTGTATTATATATCTAAAAATGTTTTAGTAAGAAAAAAATGCTACATTATTTATAATCTTGATGACTCAGAGAACAATCCTTTGTGAAAAAGACGTGATTTTTTTTTCTTTCCTTTTCTTTTTTTTTTTTCTTGGAGAGGTTTTTGCTATAGGGCACGTGCACTCGCCAGACAGAGAGACAGAGAGATAGAAAGCAAGGAATCATCCCCCAGAGGGGATGGCCACGCCACAATCCCTTCTCCTCCATTCTCCTCTCAGGATCTTGGGCACGCACGCACACACGCTCGGCGTGAGTTTAAGCCACCAGGTCCAGGACTTGAACCGCAGTCGACTATGTGGGAGTCCAGCGACATAGCCATTACGCTAACTGCTGGTCCCAAAAAAGACGTGATATTGATATGCGACTCAGAAAGATCATGTAAGAATGTGGAGTCATTTTAGGGATAATTTAGCAGATTTATTGTATTTGTATTTTCCTCCTTATGAATGTAAATAAAAGATCTAAATCTATAAAAATATGTCCAAATTCTTTAAAAAGAAAAGGTATGTTGAGTGCCACATGTTAGGGCTATGCCCGAGGAGTGTCCATCTGTGTGGGAGTCATCACTCTAGAACGGATAAAATGACCTGGGTCTGGTCTACTACCTTTTAGAGCATCTAAGTACAAGAATTTGGGATTTCACAGGGCAGGGAGAGACTGAAGTTTACAGATTGAAGCTGAGTAGATTCTTTCATATGCAAGTCAGGGAAAAAAATTACAAAATATTTACCCATCATCAAGTAGCTTATTAGCACTGTCACACCACATATCACTGACAGTGAAGAGTCTAGGCAGGGATCTTCTTTACCATATTAATGCCACAGGCAAGACTCAGAGGCAAACAGAAATGTTTAGGGGGGAAATTTCTGAGACTTTATTATGATTTTTGGGGCTGAGTGGCAAAGTCAACATCCTGTCCCATAAACTCACGTCATAGAAAAATTTTTATAATATTGGTCTCTGTTATCATGGCATTAATTAGTATCTAGAAGTCACCATCTCTACTGCAAACCTTATTTAGGAATGTCCAGTTCTGAAATATAGCAATGGTAGCTAAAAGAAGTTAATCGATATTATAGGGATTCTTCTGACATGGAAAATCAGAACTTGGCAGATAAATGGACTTTCTGTCTTATCTCTCAAATCAATAGGTCAATTGATTCTGGCTCCAAGTATTCAATATTTGTTTAACCTGAAAAAAAAATTGTTTCAGATAGTTCTATGAATGTCTCTATGTTAGTAAGCTATTTCTATAAGTTATTGGGGGAAAAAATAAAAATAATTGACAGGAGACCAGCAGATCGTGGGATGGTTCCATTGCTGGATTCGCATGTCTTCAGTCATGGTTTGAATTCCAGACCCGGTAGCTTAAACTCATGCACATGTGCCCGCATGCTCAAGATCACCCCCCCCCAAAGAAAAGGAGGAGAAAGTATTGCTGCATGGCCATCTTCTCGGGGTGCAGGGGCTGGAGGAGATTTCTCACAGCCTGTCTCTCTCTGTCTGTCTCTCTAGCAAGTGCATGTGCCCTATAACAAAAATGTCTCTCTTAAAAAATTATTTTAAAAAATAACTGACAGGTAGACCAGCAGGTGGCATGGTGGTTAAGGTGCTGGACACTCCCACATGGTTGACCATGGTTCAAGTCCTGGATCTGTTGGTTTGCTTTCCCACTTTCTCTCCCTCTCTCTCTGTCTCGCTCTGGTCAAATTAAAAAATAAATGAATGAACAAATAAAATTTTTTTAAAAAAATAACTGACAGAATTCAGTAGCGAAAAATCAAGGAGTCATTTTCATACAAGATCTTAGAGACATCTCTGGCTCATGTCATCACTCAGTCTTGAAGATTGTACCCCTATGAAAGCTCACTCTTCCCTTTTCTTCTCTTCTTTCCCATTGCTGCTCTCATTATCTTATCCTTCAATGTAGCAATCTCCAAACCCCCCAATAGCATTTAATGAATTAATCTGACATATGTTAAGGGAGTGGCTATTTATATGGCAGACACTGTTTCAGATACTTGAGAACCAACAGAAAAACTCCCTGTCCTCAAGAGTTTACAGTCTAATGGGGGGAAAATACACATAGAAGTAAATAAATTAGATAAGATGTTAGAACGTGGTAATGCCCAGCTGTGGTAGCAATCGCTGCTAGGTGCTGCTACTGGGCAGGCTGAGGCCAGATGGAAGGCCCAGTCCCATTTCCAGCCTGCCATCGTATTAATAATAATAATGTCTGTAATCCCAGCAACTCAGGTTGCTGAAGTAGGAGGATCACACTATAGTGAGACCTTGTCTATATAAATCACCTACACACTCACACACACACACACACACACACACGTACACATGCACAAAGGCATGAAGCTATTGTGAAACAAGAAAATAAAAGGCAAATTAAATCAAGACAAGGAAGCTTTTCTCACTTTCTGTCTCTCTGTCTCTCTCTGTCTTTCTGATGAGCACACATGCCCTGTAGCAAAAACCTCTCAAAAAAAAATAAAAAAAAAAAAAGAAAGAAAAAGGGACCAGCAGTTGGTATAATGGCTATGTCACTGGACTCCCATATAGTCAACAACAGTTTGAGTCCCGGACCCAGTGGCTTAAACTCACGCTGGGCATATATGCGTGCATGCCCAGGATCCTAAGGGAGGAGAAGGGAGAAGAATGGAGGAGACGGGATTGTGGTATGGCCATCCCCCATGGAAGTTGATTTCTCATTTTCTGTCTCTCTGTCTCCCTCTGACTTTCAGGCGAGCACAGATGTTCTATAGCAAAACCTCTCAGAAAAAAAAATAAGAAAGAAAGAAAGACAAGGGGGCTCAATAGGGCAGTGTAGGAGAGAGAATGCATGACAGTGTTCAATAATCTGGCCAGGCGGCTACAGAGAAAGTGACATCTGCACAGACAGAAAGGAGGAGTTGCCCAGGTAGATACCTGGGAGCCAGGCAGAGGAAAAGCCCAAGCCCAGGGTTTGCCTGGCATGTCCTAGGGGCAGCAAGGAGGCCCCTTGGCTGATGTGGATGTGTAAGAGGTCCTGCAGTAGAAATGAGGTCAGTTTTTTTTTTCTTTTTTCCACAGGAGGACTCAAGTCAGAAACGTAGGCATGAAGCCCAGCTACGCACGTAGTAGTGCAGGAAGTAGGGGTGCTACCACTTGATCTGAAGGCCATATGGAAAGGCTCTGGGTTGGTGTCCCGGCTCTACCTGAACATGTTCGTATGCTTGGAGCTCGACCAGCATGTGGCCTGGCAGCAGGGCGAGGGGAGGATTGCAGTGTGAAGATCCAGTGCCTCTCTCTCTCAGGAAATTAATTTCTTAAAGAAATGTCACTATTAACAGAGACTTCTTTCTTCCCACTTCCACCTAGTCTATCATTCTCTCATGTTGTTTTTACCTCATCAGTATGTATGTATGTATGTATGTATGTATGTATTTATTTTTGCCTTAAGGTGCTTGTGCATGCCAGAAAGAGACAGAGAAAAAAGTGAGAAATCCCACCCCAAGGGGGTAGCCACACTCAACCCCTTCTCCTCCAGGGATCCTGGGCACACACGTACATGTGCCCAATGTGATTTTCAAGCCACCAAGTCCAGTACTCAAACCACAGTCAGCCATATGGGAGTCCAGCAATATAACCACTATGTCGTCTGCTGGTTCCCTTCATCAATATCCTCTGTCTTTCTGGCTTATTTCAGATTCTCATCCTTCTAGAGACCACTGGAATAGGTTTTGTCTATCTTCTAATCCATTAGTTTTTAAATTGAGCTCCTATAGACTCCAAAAAGTCCTGTGATAACTCAGAAGTTGGTCACCTTACAAATTGAAAGGAACCCACTTATCACTCTAATTATAAAGATACATCAAAGATTTCTTCCAAAGTGTTAACTGGGGTTGTTGCCAGATGATTAGATTGCAGGTAATCCTTATTTCCTTTTAGAGCTCTTTATATTGCTTACTTTTTGTTTGTAGAAGTGTATATTACATTTACAATAAATAATATTATAATAATTTTATAATAAAGATGTTAATAATAAGCTTTCCCACTGGAAGAAGGTAAGCTGTATCCTACTTACTTATTGACATGGGAAAATATGTTCCATGGCTGAGTGAAAGCAAATTACAAAGTACACAATAGCATAGCAGTGATGGCTTTCTCTGAACCCTGGGATGAGAGATTTTCCCTTTGTATTTTTTACCTGTTACATGTTTTACACATTGACTACAAATTGTTCCTGTAACTTTTTTTTTTTTGGAGAGGTTTTGGTTTTCTTTTTTGTTTTTTTTTGTTTTTTTGCTATAGGGCGCTTGTGCTTGCCAGACAGACAGAGACAGAGAGACAGAAAGCGAGAAATCACCCCCCAGGGGGGATGGCCACACCACAATCCCTTCTCCTCCATTCTCCTCTCGGGATCTTGGGCACGCATGCACACGCGCCCAGCGTGAGTTTAAGCCACCGGGTCTGGGACTCAAACCGCAGTCGACTACATGGGAATCCAGCGATATAGCCATTACGCTAACTGCTGGTCCCTGTTCCTGTAACTTTTAAGAAAACAGCATTTATGTTTTGTATGTTCCAGACATTTTTAAAAACTAAAACTGGGAGCCAGAAAATGGTATGGTGGTTAAGGTCCTGGACTCCCACATGGCCTACTGCAGCTCAGATCCCAGACCCGGTAGCTTGAAAATCATGCTGGGTACATGTGCATGCCCAAAAAAAATCCCAAGAGGAGAATAGAGGAGAAGGGATTGCAGCATGGCTATCCCCCCAGGGGATGATTTCTCACTTTCCCTTTCTCTATCTCTTTGGTGAGCACATGTACCTTATGATAAAAACCTGAAAAAAAAAAAAAAAAAAAACCTGAAAAACCAAATAGTTTTACATATTTCCATTGAAACTACCTTCAGTCATACTGACTAAATCTTCCACCCGTGCTTACCTCTTGATTATGTGCTACTTACCCTGCTCACCACCCGCTTCTAGAAGCCCAGGAAAAAGGACACTCATGCAATGGCTTCTTGTTTGTGCAGCCCTAAGAGAAGTGAAAATGACTGAAAAAAAAAAAAAAACTTTGAAGAGAGTGCACAGAAAGAGTATGCCATTTTTTAATCTTAATTTGCCAGAGAGTACGTACACTCACCAGTGAGAGAGACAGAGGAAAAGGCAGAGGGAAAAAACATCCTGCCCGTGGGGTGTGGCCATGCCACAGTCCCTCCTCCTCCATTTATCCGCTCTGTTGGGATTTTGGACATGCAAATTCCCATGTGCAGTGTGGCTTTTGAGCTGCCAGGTCTGGGACTCAAACTACATAGTCAGTCATATGAGATCCAGTTCCCTTACCTAGCAGGCCACGGACTGGCCTGAGTCTGTCATGTTCCTAAACAGCAATATGGATGAGGGCCGAAACCACAAGCATCACCTTGGGAGTTCTCATCACATTTTTGCTCAGTTCCCAACAATAATACTGTTGAAAGGTCTCAGCTGTTTACTACCTTCCCTTTGATTTCTGTCTCTCACACCTAGCAGCCTGTCTTTCCTCATACTGAAATAAGTGCAGGATCATTTCGATCTCTCCCCTTCAGAACTGCATTCGCTTACTTATATCCTAATCAGAAGGGGTTAACCTGTGAACCTTACCGTACACTGTTCCTAGAAATCCTAACCAGAAAAGCTCTCCTCAACGAGCCCGCAGTGTCTTTATTTTATATCTAAGCCATCTTCCCAGTCAATGAGCCTCCCTAAAAGATTAATGTAGTTTGAACTTTTATAGAGGAATATCATTTGTACGCTGTCATATTTAGCACAAATGGTTCTTCAGTCACAGCTCAGTAATATTCCAGCATATTATTTCCAAGGCATTTGAGAGTTTAAAGAATTATTGAAGGGCACGCTGTACTCATTTGGTAATAAGGCAGAGAGCACTGCTGTCTACATATGATTTCAGCAAATGGAATCTCTGCTAATTTCATTGCACGTAGCAAAATAGTTGTGATAATAACCCAGGTAAAATATCCCACTGGAAGAAATAGATGAGATACTTTTTTTTTTATAAGACCGCCAAGAAATATTGAAGAGGAAGTCCTAGGCATTGAGGGCAAGCTGGTGAGAAATCATCTCCTCACACTGAGTTCATATCCTTGGCGCCGTGGTTTGTCAGCCCTGATGTGAGGCTGCAGCCTTTGCTTGGCCAATATTTGCCTGCAGAAGCTGCTACACTACAAAGACGTCATGCACCGTGGTGGGGTGTTAGAGCCATAGAAGAGGAATAGAGGAGTTAGTGTCTAGATAAATGAGGAGATCATTTCCCTGACTATTTCAGCTTTGTAGAGAGTACAGGTGAGACTAGCTTGATTTTTTTTTAATTTGCTATGGGGCATGTCCACTCACAAGAGAGAGAGAGAGGGAGAGAGAGTGAGAAAGCATCCCCCCTGGGGGAGGGGGATGGCCACACCACAATTCCTTCTCTTCCATTCTCCTCTCAAGATTTTGTGCACCTGCACACACACACACACACACACACACACACACACACATATAGAGTTTGCACACGCACACACACACACACACACACACACACACGCTTGGGGTGATTTTCAAATCACCAAGTTCAGGACTTTGACTGCAGTTGGCCATGTGGGATCCATCTGCTTCACCACCGTGCTACTGGGGATCCATTTTTTTTTAAACATTCGAATTGACAGATGTGTTTGAGAGGAAGAAAAGGCCTTGTTCACTCTCAGATATCACCAGATAGTAGTTTAAAAGTTTCTGCACATGCGCTAAACAGAAAGAAAGAGAGACACCTGCTGTCATGAAAGGTCCTTTTCATATAAAATTTTTTCCAACTCTATCTCAAGTATTGATGTCAATTTTTTATTAAATTATCCATGTGAAGTGATTATAGCATCTATAGCTCCTAGTTGTGAGAATCAGGAGAGGAGACCTGGATCTATCCTCTGTTTCTAGATCCAAGACGACAAAATTTTGCCGTTTGGGGAACTAGCTTATTCAAAACACATTACAGTTTCTTCTAGTTATTGGAATTTATTGTCTAACACTAGCTTTATCTTACTGAGGTAGTTTGAAACGACTCAGCTATTTGTATTAGTTTTTTAAAACCCAGCCCTTAATTTAGAGAGCAAATAGCTCCATTCCTCTTGTCCCTTTGCTTCCAAACCACTTCAAGCACCTCTAACCCTATCTGCTCTGTCTTGGCTTACAGTAACCAAAGACCTTTCAAAAGAATGTTCGTGAGCCAGCAAGTGGCATGGAGGCTAAGATACTAGGTTCCATATGGCCGGCTGTGTGGTTCAAGTCCCAGACCCAGCACCTTGAAAATCACACCAGGCGCGCATGCATGCTTACTCAAAATCCTGGAGGAGGAGGGACTGTGGCATGGCCATTCCCCTGGGAAGGGTGATTTCTTTCTTTCCCTCGCTCTCTATCTGTTTCTCTCTGGCAAGTCCACACACTCTATAGGAAAAAAAATTAAAATCTAAAAACACTTTGGAAAAGTTTTGTGGGCAGTGTCTACATGCTTAAGAGAATGTAAAATTATTTCAGCATCATCTCGGTACCTTCCAACACTTCAAAGAGGTAGTCAGAATTACAGATAGCACATAAAGTTCCTTAAATTACGGACTGGATATGAACTAGATAAAAATTATTAAAAATATACAAATGCTGGGACCAGCAGTTAGCATAATGACTGTGTCGCTGGACTCCCATGTAGTTGACTGCAGTTTGCGTCCCGGGCCCAGTGGCTTAAAACTCACGCCAGGAAAAAAGAAAAAGAAAAAAAAAAAAAAAAAAAAAATGTGCATGCATGCCCAAGATCCCAAGAGGAGAATGGAGGAGAAGGGACTGCGGTGTGGCCATCCCCCCTGGGGGGTGATTTCTCGCTTTCTGTCTGTCTGTCTGTCTCTGTCTGTCTGGCAAGCGCACACGCCCTATTGCAAAAAAAAACCTCTCAAAAAAAATATATATACAAATGCCAAGAATGGTTCATCTGACTACTTCTGAAATAATGATATGTCAAAATCCTTTAAAGTATAAAAAGATGTCAGCCAGCCCTATAGACTACTGGTTAAAGATATAGGATCCCATATGGCTGACCACAGTTTGAATTCTGGCCCCAATGGCTTGAAAAACACACTGGGCACATATGCATGCATAACCAAATCCCAAAGGGATGAAGAAATGGAGAAGAGATTGCAGTATGACCACATCCCTTATGGGGATGCTTTGTCCTTCTCCCCGTCTCTGTCTCTCTGTGGTTCTCTGGAAATCACATGCACCCTTTGGCAACTTTTTTTTAAAGCAATACATTGTGAAAGCCTAAGAACAGTACTCATCATCAGACCATCCAGGCTCTGTGACAAATGAGCAAGTATGATAGTTTAGAATAAAACATGACACGCTTTCTCAGGATTTTCCTGCAAAAGACTTTATTAGTATTATTATTATTATTTTAATAATTTTGTTTAAACAAAACTGGAACTGAAGATTAAATGAAATTTTCTATTTCATTCAAGGCCCAGATGGCAAACTGCAAGAACTTAATTTCTGGTCTCTTGGTAGAAATTTGAGAACTGTCAGCTCTTAAGATTTTGAGTAATTCAGTCAAGTGACTGTAGGCCCTGTAGGCTTGGGAATTGTGCTGTCTTCAGTTTTGTTGCCATAATTTTGTTTTGTTTTTATAACTGTAACATGTCTCAGTTTGCATGGGCTATCCCCTGAGAACTGTACTCTCCTGTGTCTGACAACATGGATTTGTTTACAGGCCAAGGATCCCCCTGGATCTAAGTTGGAGCAGCTGGAGCTTCTGAGGACTGGTGTGACAGAGCTCAGTGAACATTTGGGGACACGTGGGGAATAATGCCATGAGATGCTGTCACGAGGGAAGTTTGACAATAGGAGAGTAATGACATGTGACAGAGGTAGACTGAGACAAAGAGGAATTTAGGTTGTTCCTGGTTCTTTGGAGGTTTCCAGAGCCCACGGATTTGATTCACCTTAGAATGTTAGGGAAGGAAAGGGTATGGTAGTAGGCGAGATTCCAATATGGTCCCAAGATTTCTCACGTCCTCCCTACCTCTATACACACCCCACATAATCCGCAGCACTGTGAATGGGATGGGTGTTTTTTCCTTCCATGATTCATGGTTATTATGCTATATGGTACAGACAACTATAAGGAAGAGTATCGAGACGTACATAGCCTAAGGACCTGAATATTAAAAATTTTAAAAGCTGGGAGTTTTCTATGGCTGGTAGTAGAAGAGAAAATCAGAGATAGGGGGCATGAGGATTCCATTGCCCACTAAGGGCCTGAAAATGGAAGGAACCACATGGCAAGGAATGCAAGCAGGATCTCATTGTTGAGAACAGGCCCAATCTGACAGCCGGCAAAGAAATGGAAATCTTAGGCCTGCAACTGTAAGACACTGAATTCAGGCAACAAGTGTGAGCTTTTTTTCCCCAAAGCCTCCAGACAAGAACTCAGCCCAGCTGACACCTTGATTTTGACCTTGGATTCATCATAAACAGAGAGCCCCATCACACGATCTTGAACTTTGACCTACAGCCCATGTACTAATAAATGGGTGCTGTTTTCAGGCTCTAGATCTGCACACAGCAATAGACAAGGAAGACATCTGTCAAATCAAAACAGTAAACAGAAAAAGCATTTTGGCAGGAACAGCAAAGAATGAATGTAAGGAGAACTGAATGTAGAAAACCCACTGAAGAAAAAGTCCTTTATCTGAATAAGGGAACCAGACCTCACATGGCCAACTCCTGGCTCCAGTGGCTTGAAAAACACACTGGGGTGAATATATGTACATTCCCTAAGTCCCAAAACGATGGAGAAATAGAGGAGAAGGAATCGTGGCATAATCAAGTTCCACTGGGGGTGCTTTCTTTTTCTAGCTCTCTGTTAAGGACACATTCTCTGGCAAATTAAAATAAATAAAAAAAAAAGTCTGAGGTGTTTTTTTGTTTGTTTGTTTGTTTGTTTGTTTTTGGAGAGGGTTTCGCTATAGGGCGCGTGCGCTCGCCAGATAGACAGAGAGAGACATAGAGACAGAAAGCGAGAAATCACCCCCCAGGGGGGATGGTCACGCCGCAATCCCTTCTCCTCCATTCTCCTCTTGAGATCTTGGGCACGCACGCACACGCGCCCGTCGTGAGTTTTAAGCCACCAGGTCCAGGACGTGAACCGCGGTCTACTACGTGGGAGTCCAGTGACATAGCCATTACACTAACTGCTGGTTCCCCAAAGGTCTGAGGTGTATTGATAAGTAATTTGGGGGCTAGCAGGTGGCATGATGGTTAAGATGCTGGATCTCACAAGGACAACTACATGTTTCAAGTCCTGAACCCTGTGACTTGAGAAACACATGGAGTGTGTGTGAGTGCCCAAAATCCTGAAAGGATTAAGAGGCTGCAGTGTGGCCATCCCCTCTGAAAGGTAATTTCTCACTTTTCCTCTCTTTCTAATTCTCTCTGTTTCTCTTTGGCAAACACATGTACCCTATAGCAAAAAAAAAAAAAAAAAAAAAAAAAAAAAAAGGGAGGGAGAGGGAAAAAAAAAAAAAAAAAAAAAAAAGAGAGAGAGAGAGAGAGAAAGATAAGTTGTTATGTTTCTCGGTTTTCACACTAACCCTGTATCAATTGTTGCTTGTTTTTGTTTTGTTTTGTTTTGCATTTTCATTGAGTGATCTTGAACTATTTTTACCAAGCAGAGATCGACAGATTATATGAAAGACAAATACCAGCAGGTTTGTTATGTACTAAAGAGTCTATCTGACTGCAGCTTTATCCTTAAGAATCTCGAACTTCTTACTTTAAAAAATAACAGGTAGCCCAGTCATGGTAATGCATGCTGGATGCTGCTGCTTGGCAAGCTGAGGCCACATGGGAGGCCCTGGTTCAATCCCTGGCATACACTAACACGCCAGGCATTGCTGGATTGTATGGTATGAGTATGCTCAGTATTCTAAAAATCTTCCAAACTGTCTTCCAAAGTGGCAGTGCTGTTTGCATTCCCCTCAGCAATGAATGAAAGTTCCTATTGCTTCACAACCTCGCCAGCATTTGGTGTTGTCAGTGTTCTGGATTTTAGCCATTCTAATGTGTCATGGATCTCATTGTTATTATAATTTGCATTTCCCTAATGACATATGATGTGGAGCATCGATTCACGTGTTTATTTGCCATCTGTATGTTTTCTTTGGTGAGGTGTGTGTTCTGATCTTTTGCCCATTTTTTAATCGGGTTGTTTAATCGGGTTGTTTAATTGGGTTGTTGAGTTTTAAGAGATTTGTATATTTTGGATAACAGTCCTTTATCACATATGTCTTTTGCAAATATTTTCTCCCAGGCTGTGGCTTGTCATTTCTCCTGATTGTCATTCTCATTCTCCTGTCATTGTCCTTTGCAGATCAGAAATTTTTCATTTTAATGAAGGCCAATTCATCAACCCTTTTGTGGATTGTGCCTTTGTCTTATATCTAAAAAAGTCATCGCCGAACCCAAAAATCATCGAGATTTTTCTCCAGTGTTATCTTCTAGGAGTTTTTATAGTTCTGTGTTTTACATTTAGGTGTATGGTCCACTTTGAGTTAATGTTCATGAAAGGGATAAGAGCTGTGTCTAGATTCATTGTTTTTTCTTATGTGGCTGTCCAGTTCTACTAGCACCCCTTGCTCAAACCAAAACATTTTTCTTTTCTCTACCAACTCTTGCTAGAGGCTGCCTGCTAGTAAGTTAAGGTGCATTTGTTTCTAACATTAGCAAATAATCTTCCTAAAGCCTACGATGCGGGTATTTTATATAAAGACTCAGAAGTGGTGTTGCCTTTATTTGTTCCTTTCACAAATGCTCTGTTAGCTGAATTAGCGGTGTGACCTCATTTTACAAGTAGAAAAGCCAACACACAGGGAGGGAAAGAAGAGGAAAGCTGTCTTGCTCACCAGGAAGCCCACGGCAGAGCAAGAATTCACATTTACTACTGGGTTGTCGGGAAAGTCATGACGCATTTTTGCATAGAAAAATACATCATGACTTTCCCAACAACCTAATATCTCTAGCTGTTGCCACTCCTCCAGGTACCTGATGCGTCAGTCACTGGCTTGTACTCTGCAATTCATAAAGCAACAAAAATGGTACACGTTGGGTTCTTTTTGCCCTGCATTTAGGAAACATCTAAAAGTTCTAATTTTCAAAATGTATCATCCTCTCACATTATAAGACAAATGCAAGGAGAAACCTGAGCCACTCAATCACAAGGAGTATGAAATCTCTCCTTATTAAGAAGGGAGACGTGTCACAGTTCAGTACTAAGAAGCAAAAACTACTAACCTTTGCTCACCTTCCTCCTTTTTGCAGCAAGGCTAGCAAGTAACAGACATTCTATATGAGCCTGAATTAGGGGTGATGGGGAAATATTCAGTCCATACCGTAAAATATCCTCGTCTATTGGGGCCAGTGGGTGGCATAGTGGTTAATATCCCACAAGGCCAACAGCGCAGTTTGAGTCCCAGATGTGGCAGCTTGAAAATCATGTGGGGTGTGTCTGCGTACGTGCCCCAAATCCCAAAAGGAGCATGGAGGAGAAAGGTTTGTGGTGTTGCCACTGCCATCCCCACTGGTGAGTGATTTCTCAGTTTCCCTCTGTCTCTGGCAAGTTCACATGCCCTATGGCAAAATCCTTAAAAACAATTTAAAAAAAAAAAAAAAAGGAAAGAAAGAAAAGAAAAGAACATTCCAGGACTTGTAAGACTGTGTAAGACCTGTTTTACTTTGTAGCTCAGTCTCCTGTTGACTCAAGTCATTTGCTGACTGCTGCAATGGCATTGATGCCCTGGTGGCACATTTCCCCAGAGCCCACTTGTGTGACATTTGCTTCCACATGGTCCTAAAGCCCTTGGTTCAACCCCTGCATTGTCTTTTTTTTTTTTAAGGAAAGAAATTTATTTTTTATTTATTTTTTGTTTTTTTTTGTGAGAGGTTTTTGCTATAGGGCACATGCGCTCGCCAGACAGACAGAGACAGACAGAGAGACGGAAAGCGAGAAATCACCCCCCAGCGGGGATGACCACACTGCAATCCCTTCTCCTCCATGCTCCTCTCGGGATCTTGGGCACACACACACACGCCCGGCGTGAGTTTTAAGCCACCGGGTCCAGGACGCGAACCGCGGTCGACTACGTGGGAGTCCAGCGACATAGCCATTATGCTAACTGCTGGTTCCCAACCCTGCATTGTCTTATAAGTTGTCTATATGTTGACTCTAACAACACACTTGAGGACTCAGAAGACAAATCTTCACAAAAGGCACTAGGGGCCAGATATTGGTGCCACAGTAAAATGCAGCACTCCGCAAAGTTGATCCACAAAGAAAGGTTCCAAGTTCACATCCAGAGACCTCTCTGAGTACGCTGGGCACAACTCACCTATGAGCAGGACTGGCTGGAGCTAGTGGTGGATCTCAGCATCAAGACACTGTTGGGAGTACTATCTCTTTCTCTCTCACTCTTTTCCCTCTGTCTTTTACAGTCATGAAATAAATAAACTTAAAAAATATTTTTAAGAAAATATTTAAGGGCCAGGACCAGCAGAGGGCATAATGGTTATGTTACTGGATTCCCACATAGTCGAAGGCAGTTCAAGTCCCAGACCCAGTGGCTTAATATTCACACCAGGCACGTGTGTGTGCGTGCCCAAGATCCCGAGAGAATAATGGAGGAGAAGGGATTGTGATGTGGCCCTCCCCTACTGGGGGTGGGAATTTCTTGCTTTTTGTCTCTCTGTCTCTTTCTGTCTCTCCAGCAAGCACACATGCAGTATAGTAAAAATCTCTCTCTAGAAAAACAAAAATGTTTAAGGGCCAGCAGGTGGAGTGGTGGTTAAGGTAAGTTTAAGGGCCAGCAGGTAGAGTGGTGGTTAAGGTGCTCAACTCCCACATGGTGGACTGAAGTTCGAGTCCTGGACCTGATGGCTTTCTTTCTCACTCTCCCTCTCTGTCTCTCTCTTTCTGTGTCTCTCTGTATCAAATTAAAGAATAAAAATAAAGAAAAATGTTTTTAAATGTTTAAAGAATCACTAGATTGTCTACCAATGTGTTTTTAGCACACAGAAAGAGTTTAATTAAAATACACCTAACCAAATCTCTTGACTTAATGCATCTTACAAATGTTATATTATTTTTCTTTTTGCCTTGAGTAAAACTCAGCTTTAATAACTCTCTCAAAAGTTTTATACCTCTTCTTTTTATTTTTTCATTTTTTTAATTTTGCCAGAGGGCCCACCCATGCATTAGACACAGACAGAAAAACAGAGAAGGAGAAAGCATCCCCAGGGCACATGGTTACATCACAATCCCTCCTCCATTTCTTCCTCCTTTCAGAATTTTGGGCAGGCAGCACACATCACACACATACACACACACATGCACACATACTGGGTGTGTCTCTCAAGTCTCCAGATCCAGGGCTTGAACTTTGCAGTTGGCCATATGAAACCCAGCTGCCTTAACCACCAGCCTTAGGATAGTCTGATGTCTTCACATTTTCACTCCTATTAGGTCTTGAACTTTTTCCTCAATCATATATTTTTTCTCTGTACTAATTCATCTACTTCATATAGTATTTTTTTTTTGAGAGGTTTCTTCGCTATAGGGTGCGCTCGCCAGACAGACACAGAGAGACATAGAGACAGAAAGCGAGAAATCACCCCCCAGGGGGGATGGTCATGCTGCAATCCCTTCTCCTCCATTCTCCTCTTGGGATCTTGGGCACACATGCACACGCGCCCGGCGTGAGTTCTAAGCCACCGGGTCCGGGACGCGAACCACGGTCGACTACATGGGAGTCCAACGACATAGCCATTACGCTAACTGCTGGTTCCCTACTTCATAGTATTGACATTCACACCTTTAACTACGCATGAGGAGACAAATTAGGGTGCCCTAGGAGTTAGAAAGATAACTAACTTGCTGTGGTGGGGAGGGCATGTCTTTGGTGAGTCTTATATTTGTCACATGTGAGCAGAACGACTTGGGACAAGTTCACTCACCTTAATCGCTGCCTGGCAGGTTTCGTGGGAAGACTGTGACAACACACAGCAAAGTGCTTCGTGGAACAACGGATGTAGAACTGACAAGAGTTTGATTTCAGTCAAACTAAATTCTGTGACTTGACTTTCTCATCTTTAAAATGGTAGCAATGCTGAGGACTGGCTGTAAAGGAAAGTGAGACAAGGTGTACCGGGTATGGGGCAAGTAGGGAATGCTCACTGAGGCATCCTCCTACCAGGGGTCAATCCAACCTAGGGATGACTCTGTGAGTAGAAGATGAATAATTCTGTGTCCTTCTTTTTTTTTTTTTTTTTTTTTTGAGAGGTTTTGCTATAGGGTGCTCGTGCTCACCTTAAAGACAGAGACAGAGAGCCAGAAAGCAAGAAATCACTCCCTGAGGGGGGATGGCCACGGCACAATCCCTTCTCCTCCATTCTCTTCTTGGGCTCTTGGGCATGCATGCACATGCGCCTGGCATGAGTTTAAGCCACTGAGTCTGGACTCAAACCACAGTTGACTACATGGGACAGTGATATAGCCATTATGCCAACTGCTGATCTCTCAGAAGGTTAATGATTCTGTGTTTTTTTTTTTTTCAGTTTGCTCCACAGTACGTGTGCTCACTGGAGAAAGGGTGAGAAAGTGAGGAATCATCTCTCACGGGGATGGCCCTGCTGCAATCCCTTCTCCCCTTGGGATTTTGGGTGCACACACATAACTGGTATTATTTTCAAGCCACGGGGCACAGAGCTTGAACTGTGCAGTCAGCCTTGTGGGGTCCAGTCACCTTCACCACCCCTGCCAGTGGTAGTGCTGATTCTGTGATTCTTAAGATATGCACTTTTAATGGACAGTTGAGGTTATAAAATGCTGCAACCTTCATTTTTCCTGAGAACTGATGCATCATAAGTGAGTTTATGACGACTGCAGTTTTCCACTTGTGGATTGGTACCTTCTAAATTAAAACAAAGGCATCACGTACCTCCATTTTTCTAGAACAGTGTTGTCTCAGCTGTGCTCTGGAGAGTTCATTGCACAGCACATTTAATTGGTATCACATGACAAGCAGTCCAATGCTCTAATAAGTTCGGAGGATATGGATTAAGCAGGGTTAAAAAGGTTCTTTAAATTTAGGATGACTGAGAGCTTTTAATGCTGAAATGCCCATCACAAACCTTCAAAATAGCAAAGTACTACAGATTGTTGTCCGGAGTTCACTGACCTGGTTTTGGTGTGCTACTCTCAATGTAAATTTGTAAATGGCATTTTAGAATGTAGTGGAGAGAACTCCATATCTATTTTATGTGTTGGGTTGGCAGGAAAGTCATGGCATATTTTTGCATAGAGAAACACAGACGTATGCCATGACTTTCCCAGCAACCTAACACTATCAGAATCCTGAGAATGCCTACATTATAATTAATAGGATAACTGCTTTGCTTCTTTCCCATTTTATGGTTCTATACTACTAGAAGAACAGAATCATAGTATGGTTGTGGCGATAGTACTACTACTACTACTACTACTACTACTACTACTACTACTAGATCTATCACCACAACCATACCTCTCGGTTAGTCTGGTGCTTAACAATGGCATTGGTTTCTGAAACTTGTTAAAACCAATCCTCCCATTGTATCAATATCCTATTATTGTTGAAGCAAATTACTACAAATTAGGTGGCTTAATAAATCACAAATGTATTCTCTTATAGCACTGGAGGCCAGAAATCTAAAATCATGGTGTTAGGAGGGTACTATTCCTTCTTGAGATTCTGGGAAACTATTTATTTTCTTGGTATTTTCAACTTCTAGAAGTGCCTGCATTCTTTGGCTCATAGATCCCTCCTCACATCGCATCAGCCTCTCACTTCTGTCATCACAGGTGCACCTACCAACTCTAACCCACCTGCCTCCCCTCCTTATAAAGACCTTTGTGATCACATTGGTCCATCCAGGCAATTCAAGATAATCTCTCCATCCCAAAATGCTTAAACATATCCATGAAGTCTCCTTGACTATATCTGGTGACATAGTCACAGATTTGGAAGAACAGGTCATGGACATTGTTGGGGGCCACTACTCAGCTTACTACTCCAATGATTTCTCACTTCACCTAAAATATGTATTGACATGTTGACTGTCTAAAAGATACCCACACACTTGGATACTGTCAGGGATCATAACAATGGTAAGACCAAGTCCCCAATCTTAAGAAATATATTAACTAATAAAGCAAATAAAATAAATTCATAAATTATTTTCAGTTCAAAGACTCATACAGGCAAGCAAAAGGGACAGAACAATATAGTCTCTCAGAGCCAAACACAGGAAATTAAGTAGGACACTAAATTCAGAAAGTGCCAAAAGTTAAGGTTGTCATGGCAACATGAACTCAGCAACACAGCAAAACCTGTTCATCAAAAGTATACACTTAACAGCTTTGCACAATTATGATCCGCTGAAAGAGCAGCTTTCATTCAATGATCCAGAACCCTTTATAACTAGGGATAGCTCTTGTTCTGAGGCTGTAAGACAAGAAATGGTTTGACTAACCAAATTCACTTCACAAATATTTAGCTGTCATATACTATGTGTGAGATGTGTAAGACACAGAGCCAAGTTCCAAGGAGATGCAAAGATGGATAAGACATAATTTCCTGACCCCGAGGAACTTTCATGTGCAGCTAAAATCATGCAGGCATGCAAATGACAGTAAAGAAACTTCTCTAAGCCAAAAGATACAAATGAAGGTCAAAGGGCTGAGAGGGCTCAGCCCACTCAGCAACAGAAGGTCCCCTGGGTCAGGTATTTGAAATGGACTTCAAAGAATTGGATGAGATACTGTAAGAAAGTGGCACGGTGGAAAACATCCAGATAAATGTTCAGAAGTTGCTGGGATCAGAAGGTGGTGAAGAGGTTAATGCACTAGGTCTCACATGGCTGACTCCATGGTGCAAGTAAGTCCCAGACCTGGCAGCTTGAAAATCACACTGGGTGCACATGTGTGCATGCCCAGAATCAAAAGAGGTGCCCAGAACCCTTAGGGGAGACTGGAGGAGAAGGGGTTGCAACATGGCCACCCCCTTGAGGGTGATCTCTCATTTTCTTTCTTTCTTTCTTTCTCTCTCTCTCTCTCTCGGGGGCCAAAAAAAAAAAAAGAAAAATTTGTAAAGGGGAGACAATCTCTCTCTCTCTCTCTCTCTGTCTCTCTCTCTCTCTGGGACCCAAAAAAAAAAAAAATAGAAGTTGTAAAGAGTAGGACATGAAGGGGAACAGTAGCAGTATGCCTGAAACAAAGATTACAGTAAGAGTCAAGTGACTTGAAACGTTAGATTCTGACTTATCTTATAAAGCCAGGGCCCGGATATAGGTTATAATGTACTTAGCAGATTACTGTGTTTTCAATAAAGGTATGACATGAAGTTTAAAGGTCAGAGATCTCTTTTCTGTCTCTACCTTACCCGACTCCCCTATTGTAAAAACTTACTTTCAGAAAACTCCTTTTCTGATTTTCTTGACCCTCTTTCTGTTGGTGCTCTTTTGTGGCTGCATGCTTTGACACACATTGGTCTCCTACACTTCAAGTTACACCAGTTTTCAAACAAGGACTGTGGATCTGAGATAAATTTCCCAAGGATATTTCCTACCAGTGGTTAGACAGGCATTAAATGTCTGTGTGCATCCAAAGCTCAAACTCCTTTCTAACTTTGACTATTAAGCTTACCACAAACAAGTATTGCAATTACTTGTTCAAGTGCTCTTCTCCTCAATTAAAATGTGAGAGTCTTATGGATCTAGATCCTACCTTGCTCAAGTTGGTATCCTTAGACTCTAGTTCAACACTTGACATATGGCAGAACCTAAGTGTCGTTAAATGAAGGATAAATTAAAGTAAGGAGTTCTTTCCTCGGTGAAGGTAAATTATTTTTCCATACTTTCGTAATATCAACTGTAGGATCCATTATAGGAATGATGAGTTTTATTTATCACCTATTTATTATCATTTCAAAAATAGATATGGGGGCCAGCAGGTGGCATGGTGGTAAAGGTACTGGACTCCCACATGGCTGTCCACAGGTCCCAGACCTGGTGGCTCTTTCCTCCTTTTTATAAAAATTACTCTATTGAACTTTATTTATCCATTTGTTTTTTTTCAATTTGACCAGAGAAGGATAGAATGAGAGAATGAAAGGGAGAACATGAGAAAGCAAACTCCCAGGTCCAGGACTCGAATCGTGGTTGGCCATGTGGGAGTCCAGTGCTCTTAAACACCACGCTGCCTACCGGCTGTGACCTGGTGGCTTTCTTTCTCACTTTCTCTCTCTCTGGTAAGCACATGTGCCCTATAGTAAATTAAAAAAATAATAATGAATGAAATTAAATAAATAATAATTCTTTAAAGATTAATATGAACTTCTAGTTGTCCCTTCCTCATCTTTTTGCTTTTTTTTTTTTTAACTTTCCCAGAGGGCACACATGCTTGGTAGAGAGAGAGAGACACACACACAGAGAAGAGGAAAGTGAGAAAGCATCCCCAGTGAGGTGTGGTCATGTTGTAACCCTTTCCTCTCCATTTCTCCATCCTCACGATTTGGGCATTCGTACATATGTACCCAGTATGATTTTCAACCTGCTGGGTCCAGGACTCAAACTGTGCAGTTGGCCATGTGAGATCCGGTTGCCTTAACACCATGCAACCTGCTGACCCACTTTCCCTCAACTTAATTCTTACTTGAACTTTTCCCTTTGCACGTTCTGCCAATCTTGTTCCCAGCAGTGTTGAAGAAAATAATTTCCAATCCTACTGGTATACTCGGATAAGGCCACATTCTAGCAGCCTTGTCACATGGTCCAGAAACCCCCATAAAACTTCCATAGAACCTGTGACAGCATTGGGTACCATTGGCTTCTCAGCATCCTGTTCAAGCTGACTTCTAGGACAGCTGTGGCCTGGATTATGACTTCCTTCTGTCTTTCCCTCCTCTTCCAGACGTTTTTTATCAGACATGGTGATGACCATTTAATTTCTGTAACTAAATAGGAGAAGCTCATTTGCTCTTTAGCTGTTACTTTACCTAACCCTGGTAATCAGCCCCCCAATTTCCTTGCACCCTGTACTTTCACCCTCTGAGTTTGTGTGTGCTGCTTGGTCTCTTCTATAAGATCTGTTGTGTTGAATGTTTCTCTAGAGCTATTACCTGCTCTTCATGCTTGGCCTTCCCTGGTTCTAGTTTCCAAGTATCGGAAAGACTCCCAGCATCTCTCCGAAGCTACAACGTAGAAACTTTAGAGTAGCAAAGGTCAAAGAACTTCGTATCCCATACTCATAATGCTAAATTGCTTGCCAAATTTTGCCAGTGTTTTCTGTAACAAGTTTTTCATGCTATCCCTTCCCTTTAATCCCTTGTTTAACATAGGTGTTGAATTTCTCCTATTTTCCCCAAACTCTTTGCCTTTAGACTAGCCTTGGTACTGCTGACAAAGGTATTTTCTCCATGTTCTGCTTTAAACAGGGACAATTTCACTCAAGGATCATGCTAAATGAAATTAAGAGGGGACTTACAAAAAAGAAGACCTGCAAATTAATCTAAAACACAATTTTTTTAATTTTCATTTTCATATATGTGTTGATCACAATCTTTTCTTCCTCCATAAAGTTATATAAACTCAAAAAAAAAAAAAAACCTATACGGGATCCCACAGGTGTTTAGATCATGTCAAAAGTTTTCTCCATGCTTTTCATCAAGATGCTATGAGTTTACTTCAGTTCTTTGGCCTCTCCCTCCAGGCTAAAGTCTCCACTATTTGTCAAGTTTACCTCTGTAATGATCTCACCCCACTCGGCTTGTTTCCTCTGCTGTCTCTCTACTCACTTAAACCATTTTAGAAATTCTCTTCTCCCTGGGAGGCTTGCTCAGTAGAAATCAGGAAATACTACCAACAAGACCTTCAAACCACCCACAGGGTCCAACCTAGGTGGCATAGTTGGTAGCCTACTGGACAACAGAGCTGGAAACCACACGGAAGACCTTGAGCTCGGATACCCAGGCTGGCCTGTAAATGTGCCAAGTGCTCTCAGGCCCCCAAGATCCTGAGGAACTGAAGGGCTGGTGATGACTGCAGCATGACAAGACCCCATAAAGGATGCGTTCTCTCTGTCTCCCTCTGTTTTTCTCATGCACACACACAGGGGTATACATATCCATATAGTGTGTGTGCACGTGCACGCATGCACGCACACACACACACACACGCACACACACAGATAGGCAGAGATGCAGTTCTCCACTGCTGGCCCCTGGGGTAGGCCTCCATTACCTCCTAAAAAGGGTCACAGCAATCGCTTCTACATGTCTTCCTTCCAGTCTCCTCTTGTCTGTCCCCAACATGGCAGCTTCACTGATCCTTTGAAAAATCAAATCACTGCATTCCACTGTTTAAAACCCTGAATGGTCCCCCTAAGCCCCTCCTAGTGAAGGCAAAGTCTGCTCTGACCTCTGAGGGGCCACACGGTTCAGCCCCCTTTCCTCTCTGACCTGGCATCACGCTCTCTCTTGCTCACACCACTCCAAGCCCCAGGGCCTGTCCTCATACTTAAGTGCCAGTCATTTGCTGTCCCTCCTGCTTGGGGCTATCTTTCCCATGTATCCACGCCTTCAAACGTCATTCTACCCATCCTGCGAGTGAGGCCTTCCTTGTAAAAATGCAGCTTGTCCCATCTCCTTACTTTGTTCCCCCTGCTCCTTGGCGCTGAGCACTTACTGATAAACCAAAATCATTTCTGCCTTTTGGTTTTTGTTTGTTCATTTGTTTAGTTTTGCTATAGGGTGCATGCACTCACCAGAGAAAGAGAGAGCCTACTGATAAACTAAAATCATTTCTGCCTTTTGGTTTCTGTTTGTTTGTTCATTTGTTTAGTTTTGCTATAGGGAGCATGCACTCACCACGCATCCCCACTGTGCTTCCTCCTTGGACTCCAGGTTGGTTGCCTGGGACTTTAAGGCAAACCCCCACCCCACCCCACCCACTATTTTGTTTATAAAGTCACAGCCAAGGCATTCTGTTCCTTTAGAACCTAAAAGTGGCCTCCAAGATGCCAGAATACTGTAGAATCCAGTCTATGAAATAAGACGCAATTCAAAACTGGAACAAGCAGGCAGTCTGGTGGTTGGGATGCTAGACTCCAACAAGGCTGACTGAGGTTCAAGTCCCAGATCTGGTGACTTGTTTATTTTTTTTTTTTCTCTCTCTCTCTTTCTCTTTCTCTTGCACACGTGCCCTATAGGGGTGGGACTTTAAGGCAAACCCCCACCCCACCCCACCCACTATTTTGTTTATAAAGTCACAGCCAAGGCATTCTGTTCCTTTAGAACCTAAAAGTGGCCTCCAAGATGCCAGAATACTGTAGAATCCAGTCTATGAAATAAGACGCAATTCAAAACTGGAACAAGCAGGCAGTCTGGTGGTTGGGATGCTAGACTCCAACAAGGCTGACTGAGGTTCAAGTCCCAGATCTGGTGACTTGTTTTTTTTTTTTTTCTCTCTCTCTCTCTTTCTCTTTCTCTTGCACATGTGCCCTATAGCAGAATTTTAAAATAATAATAATAAATAAATAAATAAAATGTAATGAAGTAATTCTTTTTGAAAACCTAGAACAAGAAGATAAATTATTGCTCACGAGTAAGAAAACTGCCTTACATGCAAGAAAAGAAAAGAAAAATGTTTCTAGTGGTCTTACCTGCAAGTCTTAGGACCTTATAAGGGGTCAGGATCTTTTTCTGCAGTTGGTACAATCCCAGTCATATACCCCCAACCTCATCCCAACCACAAAAAGGCCAAATACCCGGCTTATGTAACCATGGGACATGAAAGTTGGTAAACAATTACGGGGCTTGAAAAGAAGTTCCGAGTTGAAATGTGACCCCTTGTAGTCTTAGATTTGGTTTCCCACCATTTCTAGGAAATGTCTTTCATCTGCCCGGTGGAATGAACAAGAGTCTGAATTCTGTGGCTGAGAAAGTCTATTACAAAACAGTACTTTGCCAGCCCAGTCCCTCCGTGTGAAGTGGCAAAGATGACAAGATGGGGCCGCTTTTCAGGCCGGGGGTGAGGGGAGCTGCCATAAGGAGACCACTCAGAACACCGCCCGGGCAA